>NW_028292570.1:8850807-9016372 GCF_029948245.1 Actinia tenebrosa
AAAATATGGAATGTTACTCGCAAATGGCTTTCCTTTGAAATGACGCACTAGAAAGAATACAATCACTACGCAGAATGATTGAACATAACTAGGAAGCCATTCGAGAGACAGAAATGTTTCCCACTCGAACCATGAAAATCTGCTCTATTTGTTTAGTAAAGTAAACAAAGTTCTAAAAGCTCAAAGGAATTATATTATATTGTTAAGAACGCAGAAAATCCTTCAAAATATTAATTATTGCCGTATGACGTCTTGTGTAGCTCGTATGTTCTTTTGGAATGATACCGTAAACCTCCAAAAATGCCGAACCCTGGGTTTAGTATATTTGACCAACGGTGCCTTTTTGGTCATCCTAAATAGAATCACGTGGTAAAGGGCTTATTTTAGGAGATTTAAAGTCAGTGAATGGATTACTGAGGAAAAGAGCGGGAATGGGTACAGGTAACTTGTTGTAGATTTTTCAAGATGACATTTGTGATAAAAGGTAAAAAAATGAGAGAAAGTATATCCGTATGTCCTTATCAGGACTGCCGGACAGCAGACAGGTTAGTATAAGTACTGATGCCGGTGTGAACTACTTTTCCTTCACTCGCGAACGTCTTCGGTACTGTACACTTCATTTACCTACAACGAACAAAACATATTTATTTCAATGTGGAGATTGGTATCTTCCTATAAAAAGAAAGAAAACTTTTTTTTATTCAGAGAAGTAATGAAATATCAAACTAGTCAAGTAAGGCACAGATCTACTGAGCTCGGTTGTGCGAAGGGTGGACAGCGGTATTCGATGGATAAATTGCTCTATATCACTATGACGTCACATCAAAACAGTCTGTTTAAACGCAAAGGATCATGGTCGTCGGAGGGGGTTCAAATCAACACAAATTCACCGAAAATTGTTCTAAAACCCGTATCAATCCACGAAGAGAAAGTAGAATAGCCAGCAAACTCTCAGAATATTTTTTAGTACATATTAACACATTATATCTAAAAACCAGGCCATTTTAGATTAAACTGTTTCGCTAGTCTAGGAGCAAGTTTTGTTGAATTTTCTATTGGATTTGACGATTCCCCACATAAACAAGCAGTGACGTCATAGTGAAATAGGGCAATTATATCCAGTGGATAAGTCGATGCTCTGTATCCAATAAATGTATCCACTGGACTAAGATTTATCCGTCGATTTTATATAAAATTTAGTTTTGCCGCAGGTTTGTAGTGAGGTCCAACTAAGACTCTTGGGTACTATTGCGCAATTTTGCAACATTCTGACCAAAAATAACCACGAAGAAACGACAGGCATTGGATTGCCACAGAAAACCCAATTATTAGACGCTTGGATGTCGTGTGCACATGTAAAAGCTTACCAAAAGTGTAATGTATCATTTTGGAAACTATAGAGCGTTTTTATTTAACTCCAAGAGAATATGAAGTCTCTTGTTTAAATTCACAATACAGCGTCTAGCTAGACATGTCTAGAAATATTCTCCTTATACGGTTAGAAAAACAGATTTCTTGGAGAGTTGACTAAAGAGTTTGTGATTTTCTCGCTTCGACCTTTTCACGGCGAAATAAGTTTATTTCGGGGTCAAGATAGCATTGGAGTGCATTGTGGAGAAGTTTTACAGTAGGGAACATTTCCAAGATGGCGTCAACTAAAACAGTCCCACGATGCAATGCAATCCCACCTTCGCCCAGTTTTCACATTGGCTTTAAACAGCCTTGTCTGACTTTACTCTTATTCTTGAAGTAAAAAGTCCGATCTCTTTACACGTCCAAATCAGCCAAATTTCCTATACAATTTTGGTTAGAAATGATAAATTACCTTCTGTAAATCGATCGTTCATTTTAGCGGCGTGTGTTCCACAGAGAGGAAGCTTTATTTCGTCCAGAAATGCTTGATTTGAGGTTCTTTGCCAATCATTTTTTACTCAGTAATCTTAAAATATTTTTACTTAATTCTTTGAAGTTTTGTCCGCAGCCTGTTGCTGCAGTAAAATAATGAGACACATAAGAATGCACATCACGAAAACAAACAAAAAAATCATTCTACCTTTTTATTTATTTTAAACAACTACATAATCACTGCTTCTACTATTACGATGATCTAAGGCAATTCATATTATCCTCGACTAGCTGCAAAGCCTCCATAGTGACGAGGTACGATTCGAACTAATATTGCCTCATCAATCCATTGTTAAGGTATTATTAGTTTTAATTCTCCCGGCTTAGGAAGCATTAACCTGCAGGCGTTCCACACAGGAACACAATTAAGAGATGAATAAGGAAGTGACGCCACAGCGGACTCCATCAGCGATTGTAAGCAGGACATTGTCCTTTCATGGATTCCCATCCCTCGTCAAATATTTTCACGATATCTAGAGAACAAACGATTTAACATGAGTCAAGTTAAAATAAGCTCTTGTTCGCTTTCCTCGGTTGACAAGTTATCGTCTTACCTTCATGAAGGACATCTTGCTTGGAGGCTTTTAGGTTCTCCTCGAGATGAAGCAAATTTGAAGCTCCAAGAATGACTTTATTTAATGAAGTAATTCAATCATTCATTAGGTCTAAAGATAAATACAGTGTAAGCGGACACCCTTCCTAATTTAGCGTCCGGGTTCGCTGAATAAAGGTTCGTTTTGCAGTAAATATGGATAAAACTTTTTGGGACCAGAACCAGTGCATGTCCGCTTAACAAAGGGTGTCCGCTTAATTAGGGATCTGCTGAATAGAGGTACCATAGTACCATCACGGAGCTGAGTAGTGGCCTGAGAGGAAGAATCCTACTCAAATGGAGGTTCCACTAAACTTAGCTTTCTCCCTTTCTTGACTTTCCGATTCATTCTCGCTACCAAACTATTGATGATGATGATGATGATGATAGTGATGATGATGATGATATGATGACGAAGATGTTCACCTCAGTGAAGCTTCTGCCAGATCCCTCCTATCTCCTGTCTTCCATACTCACCGCCATATTTCTCTGACATCAAAGAGTGGTGGTTGATCCACCTCAGTGAAGCTTCTGTCGGGCTTACTTTTCCCTCGCCATAAATTTCATTTAACTTGACCTTCAACTTGTCAAGAACATCAAACAAAGGCTTTTTCCAAAATCTTTCCCTATAACTTTAACAATGATGAACATGTCCTGTTAATACACGAGCACCAGGTTTCCAATAACAACCTATACTCTTTGAAACCACAGTCAATAGAGGGAGGGATCTCCCTAAAATCTGAACATAACCTGGCCGAAAATCAGGCTATAAAACCCTTTAACACTCATGGGATGCATCTCATTTCGGTTGAAAGATGGAGCGTATCTTTGATGTATGATGTAGTAATCATAAGAGTTGCCAAGCAGTGTACGATCTTGATGAGTAATTAGTTTGTTAATTAATGCCTCCATGTAGGGTATGTGACCAAGCAATGGCAATGAGAATGTCCATGGGCCAGTGTTCTCCTTGGGTCTTAGGTCCATTATTGGAGATTGACCTTTAAGGTTCGTAAAGGAACGTTCATTTTTTAAGGACATGAGGGTCTGGTGGGATTTTGTGAATTGCATGTACGTAAAAAAATGTATGACTCCTTCCCAACCTGAATTTTTTTACGTGGGCCCTTATTTAAACAGGATAAATCTAAAAAAAATGAATTTTCTTTTTAGCGAATTATTTTTGGGGTGGCCCCCTTAAATGCCATATTTCTTTACGTCCCCCCCCCCCCCCCCGATCCCCCCGCCATAAATCCCACAAGCCCCCCATGCCCATAAAAATGAACGGTCCCTCCTAAGGGAATTCATGTCTTCTCTTGGAATTAAAATTCCGTTTAGCATCACCTATTTCAGATATCTGAACGATGTTTTTTTTAAAAAGGTGTATAGTCCCTTTCACAGTTCCCTGCGAGACGAACGGTGAGCTTGGAATGATAGAGATATTTTTTTAACACCTTGGGCAATTATTCCTAATATTGTCTCTATCATTGCAAGTTCCCCGTTGTTCTTGCTTCGATGGAAAGGCATGGCTACCTTTCAAGATGGCGCAGGGAACTGTGAAAGGGACTATTGTATCCTTCATGTTAGACACACTGAATACTTACCTTTCTGCCCACGGACCAGTGCCGAAAAAACGACCAAATGGCTGTTTATCATCTTTGTCGCTGTACTGATACTTTCCTGTAAGAAGACCTCCTGCAAGCTTTTGACATAAAACAACATAACATAAGTATCTTATTGTATTATGAGATATTAAAAGATTCTCTTTACCACACATAATTTATATTTCAACTTACTGGATTGTATGCATAGAACTGAATCCCAAATCTTCTCAAACAAGGAAAAAGTTCACTTTCAACAGCTCTGGCAAACAAATTGAATTAAAACTATTATTATTATTGATTATTTTTTGTGATTGCAGGAAAAGCTAGCAAAATGAACTAGTGGTGAGTGAACTAGTGAAGGGTCTGAGGGGGGTATCAGGGTTAATGTTAAAAATAAAAACAATGAAACTTGAAATCCTGTGGAATCAAAATATAGTTTTACCAAACTTTACCATTTTTATGGAGTATAGAATCATTATATTCATTTAAACTTATAATGTCCAGTACAAAACCCTACCTGCAGTATGTATAAAAACTGTGTACTGATTTATAATTGAACATGGACTATTGTAGTTCCGAATAAAGCCTTACAAATAGCCTTCATTCTTCTTTAAATTGCTTCACAATTCATTACAAACTGAATTTCTTGACAATTGAGCAGGTGATATTTTAGTTTTTGATATCTCATAGTCCCCTCAATAAAATTACTTGATTCTGATTGGTTGAGACAAGTACAATTAATCTTTAATATATATATATATATAACTGATACTCAAACCTGTACAACCAACCTTTTCATGCATTTTTATTGTCCTTAGATTTTTTGGAAAAAATATTCTTCAACTGCACTCATCCAAATTAGGCTTGTGCAATTACAAGAATTTCCAAAGCATCACTTGTATCTATCCCTGAGTGGGGGGGGGGGGGGGGGGGGGGGGGGGGGAGGGGAATCCAGGAAAAAAGTACCGGGGATGCTCGTCGTATCTCTTAGGGGTAAAAAATCGCGATTTGGTATCTTTTAGGGTGTTAAATGCGAATTTTTGAAAATCAGTATTTTCTGGTATCACTTAGGGTGTTGGAAAAGGAGAGAAGCGTGCATCGATGTGGCTTATCCTAGGCGCTTTTTATATAAAATTTAATGTTATTCGTTGTGGTATCTCTTAGGGGTTAAAAATCATTCAGGCACTCCCTTTTTTAAAGACTTCCGGTATCTTTTTGGGGTCTTTTTCGAAAATTTCCGACGAGCATCCCCGGTACTTTTTTCCTGGAGTCCCCCCCCAGGTATCTATCAATTACAAATTGTGTTTGAGGTCATGTGTTTTCCTATACAAATAGTCTGGATACCTTCTTATTACCACACTTCTAACTGATAAAAGCTTGAAAAAAAAGACTTATTTCAAGTTCCAAATTACTGATGTGTTCCTTGATTACAGACTTATTTATTCAAGGTTAGCCTCCAATCAGTGTTTAAATATTCACAAATACCAACGGTAAAGTAAAGAATGTGTGTTAGATCTGAAAAGCCTTTAATGAGTTTTTAGTGTAGTTCTCTTGTTCTCTTTGTCTTAGGTTTGTTTATAAGTGTTCTATAGCTTTTGTTTCACTCGTTTCAGTCTAAGTATTTTCGTCATTGTTTCGTCATTTAGTCTTGTCCCTTAGGAGTTTTTGTACGCCATATATACGCCCCCTATGTAAATACTTAGTTGGTGCTCGCAGTTTCGTCCCTTCGTACACAAATGTAAGTTATTCGTTTCAATAGTTTTTATCGTTTTGCAGTTTAATGTTTCGTAGTTTTTCCTATTTGTCATACGTACTAAGTTATTTATCTATTTAATGTGTTTATTCAGTCTTTACCGTACGTTTTACGTATGTGTAAGAAATAAAATCAAGAGTATGGGACAAGCAGTGCCAACAATGTGCAACTTCAACAATACAAACACTTTGAAATTACACGGGCCTTCTGGAACACATGACTATTTTGCACAAAAAATATTTTGACACTGAGCAAAAGACTAGAGTATTAATCCATGCATGCATACCTGACAAATGCATTGTACATTCCTTGGTATATGGTTGGCAGAACATAATTGTTTTCTTTGCAGATGTAGTATATCTCTACCTGAATAAAAAAATAGATAACTTTTAATCATAACTTTATTTAAAACAGCCATTAACGCCTAAATAGATAATTTTCTGGTGTTCCCCAATGCAAAAAATGAAAAAATGGTTTCACTTACCACCTCCCATGCAGCGTAATTAGATAAAGCAAACTGCTTGAACTTGCCCTCTAAATAGATATGTCAAGAAAGAAAACGTTTTTCATTTATTACAGGTGTGGATGGAAAACCAAGAATTTTTCTTAACCAATCAGAAATGTTAATGTAGATAACAACTAGTTTTGGAACTAGTTAATGTATAATATTAATAATAATTATGTTAATGTATAATTTCCATTATCTTGCGCTTAGAGAGTTATTTCTAATTGGCCAATAAACAAAAGAATGATTTTCTGGAATATTTTTAGGTGCCTATGACTTTTTGGTTAGCACTATAATAGAAGATATCAGAGTATATGCTTTATTGCATTCAAACGCATATTGTTTTAGGTCAAGGCATTTGGGTTAGTATCTTTACTGATTCATGATCACGATCATTTGAGATGACTTTATCTGGAAGTTTCTTGGTTCAATGGTTAGAGATCTATTAGGTAATATTATAATATAACTGCAATACAGCCAAAGTTGTAACATCAAACATTTTGCTAAAACCTGTGGATGTGCATGGCTGGAAATTCTAAAGATGATAACTTGTGTGTTTTGGTGTGAAAATGGTACATTGCCTCTCCACTATGACAGAGAACTTGCCACGCCCTGATGCAGCAATATTAGCCTCACCCTTGTGTAGTTGGTCAACTGCCTTTAGGGTGTCTTCAATAGGAGTTTTGTGATCAGGTGCATGTAAGTAGAATATATCAACACTCTTTCTTTGAAGTCTGTGAAGTGAGGTGTTCATCTGCTCCAAAACACGATCAAACTTCAGTCCTATAACTGACAAATTGATAATGATATCAGTTCAGTTTGGCTTCATTTTTATTAAGTAAATATGCCATGAAATTACAACTTCAAGCAACTGACTTAATTTTCATTTATTTTGCTGGTGAGCAAAGTGATCATAGTGTTTGAAGTCTCTGAGTGGCTGAACAATATTTGATGTCACTGAGCGAGCGGCGACTATGGGCAGGTTTCTGGGAGGAAGTTGTATTGTAAAAGTAGCTTGCTCATCTTTTTCTGCAATTTTTTCTGCAACAAAGTTGTGTTGTGAGCTAAAGCTGCAAGAAAATTTTCCTTGTGTAAGAGGGCCTTTGTGGGTATCTGACATCTCATCTCTGCTTTTGATAGAATTGCATTGCAAGTTGCAAGGAAAGTTGCCTTGTGTATCAGGGCAACAGGGCCTTAAGGTTAGATGACATATCCTACCTTGTTCACTCCAAGGATTTGCTTTAGTAGCAATGACAACCTGAGAAAATATCTATATGTATCAGTTTTAAAGTTTTAAATATTTGTTTATTATGATATAAAACTGGATGGGGGTGGGGGTTTGGAAGATTCAGGGAAGACTCTAATTGGAAAATGGTGGGGATGCTTGTCAGACCTTTTAGGGTTCCAGACCTGCGATTTGATGCCTCTTAAAGTGTCATAAATCTAAAAGTACCACCAGAAAATAAGGCAGTACTTCATATACATATTTTAATTATTAAAAACATAAAGGGCAGGCACATTCCTGGTAGTACCTTCGTGTACAGGTTAACCAAATGCATCATAGGTTTCCGAACACATGAGTGGGACGTTGGATTTTGGTTTTCCTCACTTAGAAAAAAAATTCCATGGCAGACAAGATTCAAACCTGGCACCTTGGCACCAAATGATATTACAATAACTATTTTCACCCGTAAAGCCTTATGAACGATTACGTGCGGAATGTTAGCATGACTTTCTGGGTGTAATTTCTAGGTGAGAAGCATTATGAATGCCCCTGGGTCGGCAGTTGCATATTTAAGCGAGAAAATCCAAGGTTTCAACCTCATTTGCTCAGGTTCGCTGTACCAGTCAGTGTACAGGTCTTTACCCCACCCACCTCCCCTTCGGCGACGTTTCTCCATTATAACAGTTCAGTCCGGTAGCTTAATCACAGCCCCGCCAAAACTCGTGTTCCCAAAACTTAACCGTGTCTATGAGGTGAATAGCTGCTTTGGCAGTGAAAACGGTATACTATCCCAACCCAAACCCTAAACCTAACAATGCACTCAGCCACGAAGTTAATTTGCTTGGCTGCTTTTTGTCATATTTAAAACTGTGCTTGTATGCATTAAATTACTTATTATAAAAGTATAATATATGCTTAGGACATGACTACTAGCCGACAAATGAATTTGCATATTGAAATTTGAATTTGAATAGAATTCCCCTGACAATTCCCATACATGAAGTTACCACCACATTCCTGGTTGAATTTTCATGGAATGTCCCTTGATGCATTGTAAACATTGATTCGTTAGAAAATTATTACCTCCAAGATGAGAGAAAACTGCTTTGCTATTAAGAGAAAAGTTTTAAGTAAGCCTCAGATGCAAATGCATACCTTTGGATCTTTAAGCAAATCAATAGTACCCATTATTTCCTCTGACTTCCCCCCTGCATACCTACAAATACAGTAATATATTATTAATATCTCATAACATGAATGAATACTTTAAGTAATATTAATTAGGGGACTTATATAGGGCTAACCTCAATGTCTTCCTTTTCAAAATATGTAATCTGCATTTTTGAATAAAGTATTATTAATTAATGATTATATTGTGTAATTCCAAAAATTATCTATACCCCCCGTCCCCCCAGTGGAGGAAATGTTTAAAGACCCACCCCAACAATTTCCTTCCATAAAGAATTTTTTCCTTTCTCTGACCCCCCAGAGAGCGCAATTTAAATAAAAGTGAAAGGTGTGAATAGAATAGGAAAAAATATCCTAGTTTATTGAATTTTTGCATTTGAGGTCAAGCTACCATTTGTATAAAATATGTACATGTATATATAATATTTTTCGCACCTAGTTTGTTTTCTATATGATAGTCCCCCTCACAGTTCCCTGCGCTATCTTGAAAGGTAACCATTCCTGTACCGTACATCGAAGCAAGAACAGAGGTGACCTTGCAATGATAGAGACTTGTGAATAGTCCAAGGTATTAAAAAAGGTTTCAATCAATTAAGCTCACGGCCATTCTTGTATCAATACACAGCCATGGTTACCTTTCAAGATGGTGCAGGGAACTGTGGAGGGGACTATTTTCCTATGGTCACAGTGTAAAATACTACTAAATTCAGTGCAACTTTATGCAAACAATTATTTATTGCAGCTACGAATTTGACTGTCTTTTGCACCTCAGGTCTGGTCTGGTCTGGTCTGGGGGTCAAAAACCCATCAAAATGATTTCTGGGAATGAGGTTTGATTTTTTTTTAAATTGTTCAACAAATTTCTTGATGGCATTGATGCCTCACACACTGACATCTAGAGGACCCCGGGGGGGGGGGGGGGGGGGTTGTGGTACTCTTGCCCGTTTAGGGTAGGCATGTGCCGCTGAACCCTGACCCTGTTCCAGAGTAAAATCACTGAAATTCATACCCTGTTCCAGAGCAAGATTGCTGAAAATGGATACCCTGTTCTAGAGAGGAGAGAGCAGTGATTTGTTATACCCTGTCCCAGAGTGAGCAGTGATTTCATATACCCTGTTCCAGAGTAGAATCGCTGAAAACCATACCCTGTTTGACAGCACATACCCGTATAGCGAATATAGGAGAGTAACCTCCCTCCTCCCCCCCCCCCCCCCCCAGGTAGAGGACCAATTAGGAAGACCTGTGGGGGAATACCTTTGAAAACCCAAGAGAAAGGTGGAAACTATTGGTGATTTTATCAGTCACCTTTCATTTTATCTAAAAATTGCAGTTGCAATTATTTGCAACAAAAAAATGATGCAGCTTCAGTCCAAAAGTTTCAGTTAATCATCTTGCATCATTAGGAAATTTAAGTTTAAATCAAGCTTAATTTGATTCAAAAGTACTATTTTTCAACTGAACAAAGAGTAGCCTTGCTGCCTTGCCTCACAGTAAATTAAGATTTGAAATGTATTCATCCCCTCTGTTATTCTTATTACAAATTTCAGACCATAAATGATACTTTGAATGACACATGGTCTAAGTTGGATAACATTGCACCAAGATGAGCGCTGAATGGTTATTTTTTATCATCAATAAGAGGACAGACAGATAAAGCTGATGTCAAAAATCATGTGCTCTTTTCATTTGTTGTTTTGATCACTAAAAATGAGAAGTTTTTATCTTTTTTGTTATTGTAAAAAACAATTAATATAGACATCAGTTTTTTATGTGTCTGTCCTCTTATATATTGAGGATAAATTTTGTCATCACATTGTCAAAGTAGTTTGCGGATCCACGGCTTTTGGTTACGCCTCAATGATCCACACTACTTTGACAATGTGATGACACAATTTAATGTCAATAAGAGGACAGACACATAAAAACTGATGTCTATTTGTTAATGAGATATTTGAGATATTGAATCACAAAATACTTACATAAAAGCAGTATCAAACTCATAGCAATCAGAATTCATGCACATTTTAACCATTTCCTTAGCCTATTATAAAGAAAATATATTAGTAATATTGATGGTGAGAAATCAAATGCAAAATAGTACCAAGTTTACTAGTACTGAATAGCACGTACAACACATTATTTGAAAAAGTTTACTGTAAATCTCCCAGCCCTTCCCCCCTCCAGTAAAAAATGTACTTTCACTAAATCAACCAGAGTTAACAGTTTGTCTCTCAAGATTAGTATCATAAACCAATGCCTGTTACACGGCACTTTTACAATAAACAGAGTGGAAACAAGGAGAGGCCATTTTTATGCAATGAAAGGAGAGGGGGGTTCAGATTTTTGGTATGGGCTAGCAATCCAATTCTATGCACCCCTTCCCAATAAAAAATAAGCAGCCTCTTTATAAATTATAAGGCAAAAAATTGACTGTAAACATAAATATAACTTTTAACTTAATGAAATGAAATTTACTGTTTGCAATACTCACCTGAATAGGGTCTGTTTGGCGACCAAATTCCATGGTTCCAAATACAGTCTTCATTTTGCT
This sequence comes from Actinia tenebrosa, assembly GCF_029948245.1. NCBI lineage: Eukaryota > Metazoa > Cnidaria > Anthozoa > Actiniaria > Actiniidae > Actinia > Actinia tenebrosa. Next base: position 8,862,125 of record NW_028292570.1, read on the forward strand.
GTAACCTCTATTACCTATAATTTGTTACATACCTCATTAAATCACATAGTCCCTAACTGCAACCAGCAGGTAGCTAAGCTGCATTTGAACTCATTCGAAATTATCGGAAGAGGTTGATTGTTATTGAATTAAACCAAAACTGAGGTCTTAAAAATTACCAATACAAGGCTTTAAATAACAGCCAGTCATTCGTTGGTCATCATGACCAGCCAAGTTAGTCATATCTCCTTTCTGGCTCAAGGTTAATGCATGAGCTGGTCAAAATGACCAGTAAGGCAAAGATTTGACAGGGTATGTTCCAATTCTGCCCAGACATTGTCCAGACATCTATCATGAAAGATGCCAACGTGTAGTTTCAGAAATTATCTACACAATCCCCACCCCCCCCCCCCACAGAGGAATTTGAAATTTTTCCGAGGGGTAGAGGGGTCAGAGAGAGAACAAAATTACAGAGTTTGTATGGCAGAAAATTGGAATTTCTGGGGGTAGAGAAGGGCTCTTTGAAAAAATCCTCTGTGGGGGAGGGGGGGGGGGGGGGGGGGTTATAATAACACTGAAAAATTGCTGCCCCAAATGTCCTTATTTCAGGTGCGATGATAGCAGGAACATGTACAATGGACGTAGAGAAATAAAATATATTTGACTAGTTTTAAATTTGACCATTTTTGTAATCATAACAAACAGGCCAAAAATGCAGCTCATGGCAATCCTTCAGTCAACCCAATATTGGGGTTTAAACTGTTGTTGTTCACTCCTGATCATATCATACACACACATGTAAAAGGTAAAATGCTGTAAAGGGAATTATGACATTTTTCTCCATCGGCATCCGCACTGTGTACTAGATATTGGTCACGCGGCTAGCGTGACATTTTGTAAAATTGGCCTTACTACAAAAATGAGTTTACATTCAAATTTCTGACGTCAACATATTAGCAAAATTGCTAATTTTATTTTGAACCCTTTACTTTGATGAAACGAATATTTCAAAATGCCACGCTAACGTTTTAAAGGGCTAGCCAATCCTAGGCTAGGGGGCTCCTTCACCAACTAAGCTTATGATTTTTTTATAGTTGGCAAAGTCTGTAGTTTTGTCGGCCAAAACACCAGAAAGCCACTATAAAGTAGTTGATAATGCAGAATGAGAGAAACTCTCAGTGCTCAATTAGCAAATAATTGCTATAATGCACGTTTACCTTGCTTAAAAAATGAACAGGAGATCTCGTATACGTACGTAAGAATCCGTGAGCCCGTACCAAGCCATCAACCGGTCAGCGGGTTAACGCTGGACAAATCTCCGCACAGTGAGCCCAATTTAAATAAAAGTGCAATGCTAGAGTAAAAACACTAAATGTGTGCAATTATCACTATTCCTTCGTCTCCGTTGAATCCTAAATCTCTGGCTTACACTCTTTTCTCTATGAAGTTAAACTTACGTAATCTATTTCGTTCGTGCATGTCCTCGGTTGAGTATCTGTCCCGCTTAATAACAGGTTTCAAAGTCCCAACGAAAGCTCCATACATTTTCTGTTAAATTAACCCGCTTTATAAGGACACCCGTTAATAAGTGCAAAGGACACATTTCTAGGACCTGAATGACAGTTTCCATACAAAATCAACCTCGCATTAAGGACACTTGAAATTTGAAGACGTCTCTACTGTATTTGTTTATTGATATAAAGAGCTTAATACGGATTATATTTGTCAGTTTTTGCATATCAACGGAACACACACTGATCATTGCAGTGTAGTTTCCTATTACAGCATAATGAAATAGACAAAGCTCGCAATATACCATCGCATTGTTATTTTCCAGAACTCAACTCAAAATGAAATTGTATAATACAGTTCAGTAAATACGGATGTAGTTCTTGTACGCCCCGTTAATAAGGACAGTTTTGTCCGTCCCAACGGTGTCCTTATTGACGGGGTTCCACTGTATAAGGGACTGTGCAATAATTGTCAGGAGGGGGGGGGGGGGGGGACTGAAAAATGAGATATACAATACAATACAATACAATTTTATTTGGCACCTTATACTAATAGTACATGAGTGTTTGATTCCAAATATATTATAGGTATATATATATACTATGTATTAGGTAATTTTCTTAATTCATTTTCACGTATCAGCATACATTGATGAATGTATGCTGATATGGCTCTTTGTAGAGACGCTGATTTTGAATTGATTAAGAACATAAAACGACTGTCAGCGCTCATATTGTTGAAATTAATGCTGGTGTTTTTTTCTATGAACTCTCTTAAGTCGTTTCTATGAGAGTCATATAGTGGACACCAAACTAGAAAGTGTTTTTCGTTTTCTACTCCCGACTTACACACTGGGCAAATCCTTTCATCGTAAATGAGATATATCAAGCAAAAGATTCGGCAGTACCCCCCTTAAAAACAAAATGTTTAGTCTTACTGCCCTCTGTTACAGTACAATACAATACAATACGATTTATTTGGCACTTATATTTAAGAGATGTTATGTTAAAAAAAACGTTGACCCCCCCCCCCCCCCCAAATGATTACCATCCTTCAACTAGAAATGTCTTTATGTGAATACCTGTTGTCATGCTATTGCAAGCCTGTGCTTACTTGTTCGATGTCCTCGTCTGCAACAAATAGTACTTCATAAGAATGTTCAACAAAACCGTCCATTTCAGAGTCATCTGATGCCACATCAGAGCTGTTTTCAGAAGAATCAGAGTCGTATTCGGAATCACTGGACAGGAATTCTGTACTACTTGTTTCAGCAAGAGCAAGATTAAGGACACGTGCTATCAGCGCAGCTTTATTTCCGGTTAATACGTTAACATTGTTCTGCTTGACTGAGGTAGATCTTTAGTTGTTTTGCTGTTAGAGCTTTGCCTTCGTGTTCATCTTTCCAGTTAATGTTTGGAAGGATATTTCGTTCAGCTTTCCTTTTTTGAGTTTTCAATTCAAAAAACTCAACCATCAATTTCTGGCACACCTCCTGCAATTTATTCACGTTGCTTTTATATACATTTCGAATCAAACTTAAGGCCACCCTCCTTCAAATGAGTGGTTTTACTTTGAGCCCCTCCCCCCATCTGGTTTTTCAGCCCTTCTCCTGATAATTATTGCACAGCCCCTAAAGATAGACTTTACAGTCAAACTACGAAAACCGTGAACACCCATAATCAGATCTGGAATGTTAAACATCGTGTTCTGACCAATCGAATGCGAGAATGAATCAATTCCTCAACTGTGGCATGTGATTGGTCAGAACACAATGTTTAACATTCCAGACATATTTTAAGTGTGTTTTCTTAGTTTACTAATATGTTGGTATCTTTAAGGGTATTCACCATCTTCCATACATTGGTTCACTGGTCAATCACAAAGCGCTCAAGCGAGGCCCCAAGGTACTTTCAAAGGATTATTCAAATTTGAACTTTGCAACCTCGACTGAATGCTTTATGTTTGACCAGTGAACCAATGTATGGAAAATGGTGAATTCTTATCAGAGGTCCAACCACGCCCTTTTAAAAAGAATTACGGTATGTTTTAGGGGTCTTTTTGAAAATCTCTGACTTGCATACCCGATAATTTTATCCCGGAGTTCCCCCTGCGGGGTAAAAAGTCTACTCATCAAATAGAAATTACCTTTGCGAGAACTAGCTCAAAATAGCTGAAACTTATGTTGGTTATAGTGCAGGGTAAGACAATTAATTTTGCTTGTTTTGGTGGCGCGTTGTTCAGCGTTTTAGGGTCGCCCGGGCTGGGCAGTTGCAGAAAATCTCATTCGAGAAGCTGGACGTGAAGAGTGTGAGATTCCGCCTTACCCCATCTTGGAGCTCCAGCCATCGGAAATATTTAACACTTAAATTATTTAGGATATTTCACTTATGAAAACTGAAATATTAAACAGTTTATTTGGAATATTTCACTTAACCAAATACAGGGAATAAACCTATTTCAAAAAACGTTGTCATCGCCAAAGGTAATAGGCGATGTCATTCCGAGAAATGGTTTCGTCGACTATAAACAACATTGAATCAGTCTCAAAACTAAGGTCTATCTTCTTAACGAGAATAAGAAGCAGAAACACAAGTCATTCCAGCTATTCTTGGATCTTGGAATGACCTATCTCCTATTGCTTTTCGCCTATCTCCTATTGCCTATCGCCTTATCGCGATGGTAACGTTTATTGAAATAGGTGTATACACCTAATTGAAAAAACGTAATCCATCAAAAGAACGCCTGCTCTGCAGGCTAGGTTCGAGAAGGTCATATCTTCGAAGTTAAGACTGAAAAGGATTTTGGATACTCCGAAATGTGTATTATATTTGCATATAGACATGTAAAAATGTACAGTAGAGCAAAGTCGGTCGACCTAGATTAACAACATGCCAAAGCCATGATACATAAAATGTGCACAGGAAGGGAAAACTGCACTATGCATGAAATTAGCATAATTGGGTCTTCCCATGCTCCCCTTCGGTCTTAGCTTTGATGATATAACCTTTTTTTGAACCCGACAACGTTTTTTCAATTAGGTGTATAAGAGAAATATGAAGTCATAAAAATAAAACAAAGACGAGACAAACTAAAGGCTAAGTGAGGGAATAGCTCAATGGTCCCAATGATATTACGCAGTTTTTCAGTTTTCCCAAACTAGACAAATGTCTTTCAGAAATATGAAACAAGACCGACTAAACATATGCTTGAAATAAATGATCAAGTTCACACAATGTATTACCTAGAACGACTTGTCTGCAACATACGCTATATCTGTTTCTACCTTTTTATTTACTAGTTTATACTTCAGCAAGTTTTCCTATGGACTTGTTTCTTTCTAGCTTGAAAATATGGAGTGTCATGGGCTGTAATGATGCACCCTTCCTGCGAAAGCAAATGTGTCAAATCATGTTATGATGCAAGTATTTTTGATTAATATTTATATTCATGAGAGAATTATCTATTGTTAAAAAAAAGCTGTTTCAAATAGTTCTAAGATAAACCTGGTAAGCAAGGCATGAAATTAACTCTCGTAAACTTGCAAAATGCGAGTGAAATTTTAAGAAAAAAATTGACAAGCTAAGTTTTGCAAGTATGACCTCAGACCAGAAATTGAAGGACTGAAAAGTCTAGAACCCAAATGAAAATGGTTGAAGCCGAGTCTCCCCTTTCACTCAGTAAGAAACTCATGACCCTCTTATCATCCTTTCAGTTAAGTCAACAAGAAACTCAAAATAAAAGGTTGGATCTCACAAAAGTTCAAATGTTTACTAATAGCCTTATCCTCTGATGCCCCAGTGCCTCCCTCCCCTGCCCCCCCCCCCCCCTCCCCCAATTTAAAATTTAGGTAGATTGGAGATTGGATGGATGGATGAGAGATTTCTGAGTTTGCCGACCAAGAGTGAAAGAGATAAGTTTGGAGAGATGAGAGTTTGAGAGACACAAGTAGACAATTGATTTTTTAACTGGAATAAATAATTTGGACAGTTGGGTATAGTCTTAGACTATGTTTTCTCATGTGGAAACAAGTAATAAGCAAGTACAGTGGAAATTACAACTGACTAAAGACATTTACCTTGCTTGTGCCTCACTCGTACTTCATTGCAACCTTATAGTCAGGAAAAAAATTGTGTTAAATTACATGCTTACAAACTTGGAAGGTGACCATGCATAAAATTAATATAATCAATACAATTTGAAGAACAAGTTAGAAAAAATAATGCTATAAAAGGTGCGTTATTGGCAGCGTTTGCAGTGTGGTAGCGTGATGTCATTTGGCCACGGCATCAGTACAAAGGTTGTAGGAGCAAAAGTCGTATTTACATGTAGTTGCCATGCCCACCTGGACAAGAATTGGGTAACTTTTAGGGGTCATTTTCAAAATTTTGGATGACCATCCCTTTACATGAAAGTGCCCCCCTTTGATCTGTCATTTGTGGAATCTAAATTCAAGTGAATTATGTAATCTATAAGTCTTGTGCACAATTTAAAAAATAATAATACTAAAAAATACCTTTGTTAAGGAAGTTGACAGCTTCCTTGAGATCAAATTCACAAAATGTTTTGGAAGAATGAATAGCTGAGTCACAGGAGCCGACACTATTGACATCCACACCACTATCACTATTGTACTGCAGTTCCTCTGTTATAAAGCAACAAACAAACACTATTACCCAATGAAGCTCATTAACTTTGCAAAACTGTTTGGGAACTTAAAAGTGTTTAGATTTATAACAATTATATTTTATTCAGTTTGATTTCATGGATGTATTTTTGATTGAATCTGTCTAGAATCATGCATAATAATGGCCAATAAACAGACAGACAATCCCTTCCTCCTCTCTCCCAATCACTAGACGTACATGCAATATTTCAAAGCCAACAATGAGGACTGGACGGGATTTAGGACTTGAAATCCCATCCAGTCCGATTTGGAGGCTTTGAAATAACTTCTCATACTCAGTAATACTTCAGGAGGTTATTTGTTTAGGATTGAAAGACTTAAGGGACAGATATGTCCCTGAACTGAATTAATTTTGATCCAGTCCAAGGACTTGAGCAAAATAAATTTAGTGCTTTCGCAGAACTTTACCAGGTTTCAAGTACCATCATATTAACCAAAAAATAGCCTATTGATTGGCTAGATTACTCATGAAATATTAATGAGTATGAGAATTATTTAGCAAACACGTGATATGATATAAGATGGAGCTTACACTGACAAATGGCTTTCAAATATACAGCAGTTGGGATCTCAATGCCACAATCTTGATGCTATTTAGCCTATTTTCACGTCTTGTTTTCAGGATGTCACAATATCAACTGTTATTTTCAAAGCCATTCCTCTGCATGCTCACCATCCTCTTTCACATTGCCTTATGTTTGCTATATCAGTCTATTACTTTATACAAGATGACCTGAATAATTATTGAAATCTAGCATTAAGATTTCATGGACAAATTAACCACAACTCAGAGAAGCACATTTCTGTGCCATGTTTTTTTGAAAGTCACAATTCAAAAATAATCCTTTCTTCAGAATCTAAGGATAATATACCTGAGGATTTGGGCTTGCTTTTTAACGATGCATCTCTATAAGAAAATGTTTCCTTGGCATCTTCCTGTTTCCTGTCTTTTTCTTCATTTCTTTTTGAACATAAACCATTACCATTGTCCTTTGTTGCATTATTTGGAGTATAAGTTTCAAGAATTTCTTTACATTTTCCACTCTGATTTCTATTACTTGTATTGTTCTTAGAATTTTGCTTCTTAACACTATTGGTCTTGTAATCCTTTTGGAAGTTCTTTTTGCTTTTATGATCAGATTGACTTCTTTCTCTAGGATTTCTAGCAGCAAGCTCTTTCTTTTTCTTTCGATTGGATCGTCTAACCTGTGACTGCCATCCTCCTTCATCTTCCAATGCCGAGAGGTTGGATATGTCACCATCAACTGAATCAGTTTCCCCATGAGGTTCACATTTCTTACTGGTAATCTGATCTATTTTACTGTTACTCTCATTGCAATTTATTTGAATACATCCATTTATTTCCACAGTACTTTGTCTAACATCACCAATTGTATCATTCTTTTGCTGCACATAGATTTCATTGTCCTTATTCTGCATTCCTGTATGTTCATAGCTGCTAGTAGTTGCTCCTGAACAAGAATCAAGAAGATCAACTGCAGATTCAATAAGTCTACTGGCAGAAAGAGGAAACCCAAATGGAGGAGCAGACTGGTGATTATCAGAATCTGAAAAATAAAAGAATATTTTTTAATAGATTACAAAAAATACATAAGAGTCAATGATACCTTTTAATTGAGTTATATAGCTATGGCTTTGGAATTGAACTTAAAGCTTCCCACCCCCATGAATTACATTATGAGCACAACTTTTTGGCATGGTCAAGCCCAATTTCTCCATTGAAACCAATTTCCCTATTTCAGATCAAGTTTGTAGTGCTCTAAGCCTTGAGCCAATACATGAAAAAATATGAGGATGACACTAGAATAACAGGATAACTGACATGAAAAATATCATCTCAAATAGGTTCTTTCTTATCATAAATAATTAAGTACCACATTTAGGAAGACACAAAATAAATTCAGAAAGAAAAAATTACCATTGATATCATGAGAATAATTCTCATCTGTAGTCTTTGGCTTGCTCTCTTGTTTGGGACATATATTAGGATTGTTGCTATCTCCATCTTTTTCCTTACATATTTTGTTAGAAGTTTCATTAGAATTCATACCCTGGCTATTGAAACATGAAACTGCACAAATGTCTGCAACCAATGTTCTATTCATGGTAGCAATTCTTGAGCTACTTTGATCTGGGTCTATTAATTTATTAGTCATTAAAATCTTTGGATTTTGAGAGGAATCTTTGGCATTTTTGCTGCTTATGTCAACATTAGATGATTCAGGGTCTTCCTCTAAAAAAACAGCCTTGCTCTTCTTTTTCTTTCTTAATTTCTTTTTAGCAGATTTAGCACTTGTAACCTTATTCTCTTCTGTCTCTAGTACATTGTTCACATTGATTTTTTCCTCGTTTTTGCAGCCACCATTGTTAGATATATTCATAGTAATGTGATTACCAGCTGAATCAAATGTCATTTTTCTCTTTGTATTCTTTGATGAAGTGAGAGGTGATTCGAAGTGATCCCCTGAACCCAAAACTCTTGATTTTGTCCTGTACATATCAAACTGTATTTTAGGCAAGGCAGCCAGTTGTCTTGCCATTTCTTTTATTTGGTCAATCTGCAGAAAAAATTATCAAAGTGTTATAATAACTACATAAGATATGTGTCTTCAATGATGCTAGTCTCACTGTTTGAACATTTCAGTTCTACTAGTTACACACAAATTGCTGGTACTAAACAATGAATTTTAAATTTCATTTTTATTTTAATTCACAGCAATCATGACAAAAGGCAAAGTACCCTTCTCAAAATTGCCTTGAATGCGGAGCTAACATCAAAATACAAAGAAATCACACTTTTTCTTGATGGCTTTTGAGGCATTTTTTTGTAATTCCATGTTAGCCTCAAATTGAAGACAATTTTAAGAATGTTAACAAATGACCAAACCTAGTCATAAAGTAAACTAGACACACACCTCCCTTAACACTGTGGACTATATCCAGAGTTCTAGAAGCCCTCTGTACAAACTCTGAACGGCTGGTGGGAATATTAAACCACCTGGACCCGGTTGTACGAAGGGTGGATAGCACAATGGATACATACATTCTTATACAGTCGATAAGTCAATGCTGTTATCCAATAAATTCATCCACTGGATAAGATTTATCTGTTGGATTTAGCACTATCCACCCTTCATACCACCGAATCCTGGATCCAAAGATGATTAGGTAATTTAAAGTACAAGTTAATGTTATAACTACAAGGCAAATTGAACGTCTACAATAATTCTTTATCTTGAAATCATTTTTTAAATGCTGTGAATATTTAATTTCCAGTTCAAATCTGTAAACAGTAAGTAATTTATGGAACACTCTATCAAAACAAAGGATAAGTGGGATGTTAGCAATGTATTTAAAATCGCATTATCTTAAGCATCGATAAATAATGAAATTGATTTCTACAAGAAAATTGTTATCTCCCTCCATTAGCTCTTACTTAAGTTCTTGCAGTGAACGACAAGAAAAAATTAATATAATTGAATTATTTTGAAAACTGTCCTAAAGGGTCAAACGTTGAATTTTTTTTAAGATTACCAAAAATTATGACGCAATGCAGGAGTACGATGTGCACAATGAAACTTGCTTGTTAATGAAAAATCATAAAATATCGTATCTCGTACAAAATATTATGAAGCACCGTAAAATTTTATGAAGTACCGTATCTCGTACAAAATATTATTGACTGAGAGAAAAGATTACGCTACGAGTAAATGTTGAGTGCTTTACATTTGATGTAGGATTTTTTATATAAGTTAAGTTTCATAAAAGACTATATTAAACCCTTATATTCTAAGCTTTTAATGATAGCACGATTCTGCCTTTTTAACAAGTTCCTTGAGTAACTCGTCGTAAAACCCAAGTACTAGAGTAGAGACAACCAAGTTAGTTTTACTAACCTACGACAAACAGATCGACGTACGTATTCTATACCACAGTAACTGGACGTCCACGTAACACGTTGAAAAAAGACAATTGCTGTAAAATCCAGATCTCAGTCCTCAAGATATAATAAAGGCTGCAGCCTCCAACCACTTCAGTTCAGTAATCAACGAATGATCTCAGAACATTTGGTTTCAGCTAATAGATGGCTCAGTAACATCCCTTACTTCAATATCTTAAAATAGGAGACCTGAGTTCAGTAGCAAAGGGCAAGGATTGCATAATAAACTCGCCAGGTCACATGTCTTTTAATCTCATATGTTGAATATTAATACCTTATGATCTGGTACCTCACTTTTAAATTTATACTTACTTGCCCGGCAGCTAGTTAAACCTGGTATGACTGTATTACGGTGTCGAGTAAATTGAATAATAACGTATATAGATATAAGTATATAATTGGTACAAGACGGGAAAAACTCTATAAGGTTTGTTCAATAGCGTCTTGCTGTTATGGCAACCGTATAAAAGTCTTTAATACCACTTACCAGCTCAGTTTCAATACTTTCGGGAATACTGTCATAAATTTCGAGAAAATTTTCAATCTCATCTGCTCTCAGAGAATTTGCCAGGTCGAAAGCTATGGCTATTTGGTAGCTATTTAGCTCATTGTTCAGCAAAAAGTCATATTTTTCCTCTGCCATCTTCAAAGTCCATATCGGTTAAAAAACAATTTTTACTGCGCATGCTCCAACCACAGGAAGTCCAATAATATAATGAATTTTAAAAATTCAACTTTTTAAAAATAATTTGGGGTAAAGATAGTGTTCTCTATAACACAGACAAGTAAAAAGCGACCAAACGATGAACTAGTGAGTACAATTTTTATTAACGCGAAAAGGTACACGTATTCGTGGCTTCAACGCGGTTTTTTTTTCTTATCAAGTTGTCAACTATTTGAAGAACTAAGCTACTATAAATAATAGACAAGCTCAAAAATAAGAATCCACCAGGCCCTACTATTTTTGAGCTTATTTAATTTCTCTCCATTTGTTTTTCCCTCTCTCGAAATAGGGGGCTCTGATTGGTGAGTTTATTTGCGCGCGGTCCATAATCCCAGAAAGCATTGCGGATTCAAAATGGCGGAAAACATGAAGATGGAAGACGAAATGAAAACGTCAGTGGAACAGATGGAACAGGACCCTTCGAGTTCCGACGAAGATGAAGAAGATCAGGAAGACGATGAGGAAGAAAAGGAGCAAGGGGAAGTTGAAGACCCAGAAATTCACAGACTTGAACTTGAGGCAAGTTTTACAAAAGTTATACTCAGTATGTCATCAGAGTTTTATATGCGGGTATATGCTAAACCTACATAAGCTTACTTTACTTTATACAAAAAATATAAAAAATTGATTGATCATTGATGATTTTACTCATGCATCTTGAACATGACGACGTAATGAACCCTAGCAAAGAGCACCCTCGGTGCCACAAATGAAATTGGCCTGCAGTATACATGTAGGGCCAAAGCTACTGGTAAACTACCCTCTAAAGAATGTATTATAACCAGTAGTCTGCTTTGCAGTTGCTGGAAAATGAAAGCTAAGTATATGTAATATGACTCCATGCTGTCCAATTAAGAAATAATTGGATGAGGAAAATTCCGAGGACTGACAAAATTGGATGAGATCGTAGGCCGAGTCTAATTTGGCAGTCAGAGGAATTTTTTGAGTCTAATTATTTCTTGATTGGGGAGCATGAAATCCCATTACCTATTAATTATATAGCTGCCAAATTAATCCCATATCAACAAGACCTGTCCAATTAAGAAAATGATTGGACAGTTACCTATATGGAATTAATGAGAAGCTGTATAATTATGTCATTGGCTTTGGACATGGGCAAATTGGGCAGTGATAATTAGACTCTTCTAAGGTACCAGTCATTATTTATGGGGGAGGAGGGGGAAGGGGATGGGTCACCAATTCTTATGCAGGGAGGAAAGGGGGGGGTCATATAAATTTATGCAAGGACTCACCAAAATATTAGCAGGGCTGTAAATGTCACAAATGACCCTCAAAATGCTAGAAATCGCATTTGTAAGGGTCTAATTTTTCATTGTAGTATCGGCAGCTCTGTTTTGCAAACCAGGCTACCAGTTTTTCTTCCCTACTAAAATCAACCCTAACTAATTCAAACTGGTTCCTTTCTATTTGAATTGTTTAGATCCAGGCCAATCCATATAAGTATGATTCCCATGTAAATCTTATTGATCATTTGAGATCTTCTGGTGATTTGGATAAAGTTCGTGAAGCAAGAAGAAATATGAGTGAAGTTTTCCCTCTTACTGAAGGTATAACTGAACATCCTGTGCAATGCATTATTATATCAACATTGATAATATTTACATTTGACAAATTATTTTTTTCATATACATACTGAGAAATACTCACTGAAAATCTATTCAGTAAATTTTCATTCATTCACTGGTCTCAGCCAATCAGAGAGACGAACAACGTTATTTCACTGTGAAAAAAAGTCGTTCGCCAATCTGATTGGACGAACAATATTTTTGCACTGCACTTGAATGGTTTCCATCCCTGTGCTCATGGACTTGGTAGCTTTGTCATTGAGCGAAGCAGTAAATCTTGTCAGTGCTGTTGTTGTTCTACTAAAATAGGTCCTTTTTTACTGTAAAAAGTAAGCAAAGGCATAAAAAATGGGAAAAAATAGATTTGTTACTCCCAATGACACTGTAGAGGATTATGCAGAAAGTCTACAAAACAAGAATACTAAGGGAAAAAGCTATCTAACATCACAATATGAGGAAAGAGAAGTTCACAAAATAGAGCCACAAGAGCTAAATAGATATCTAGCAGAGTTTATTTGTTCAGTTAGACAAAAAGATGGAGAGCAATATGAGCCAACAAGCCTACATATGTATATAATAAACAGAATATAGCATGGAAAGTGCTTTGTACAGTTTTAATCACTTGTTTTGTATCAAAAAACTCGTGAATTAAAACTGTACACGCGCACTTTCCATGAAGTATTCTCTATTTGCTACATGTAAACTTTCTTGCTTTCTGATTGGTTGAGAGCTGCAGTAACTAAGAGGGTATACCAAGAAATTATGTCAACAAATTACATGTGCACAGAGACAGCATTTACTAAACTGTTTTTCTTTCAATCTTTTTGCGTGTTCTTTGAAATAATATTAGTTATGTACCCGCTCGCACTCATATTTTGGTAAATATTAAGAGGACATAACACGCTAAACCATTGGAAACTTGCTAGATTTAACATGTATCTGACTTGTTTTATAGAATTATGGCTTCAATGGATCAAAGATGAAATTCCTTTGTCATACACTCCAGAGAACAAACAAGAAATCATTTCTTTAATTGAAAAAGGAGTAAAAGACTATCAATGTGAGTCTATACACTGAATATAACATTCAATGTATGTAATAGTAAACGAATACCAGTTGTTTTGGTACATGTCCATTTCGTGTACAGAAACAACTCGACCCCAAGATGTATGTTTTGAATGCTTTTATTGTCACGTTGAATTGAAAGATCATTATTTGTATGTACTTGAAGTTCTAGAATGGTGCTAAAAAGAGTTTTGAAAGCTTTGTATGAAGTCGATTGAGAAGTAAATACCGATCAACACGAACGCTTTATGTGAAGCTGATCTAGAAGTAAAACATCAAGTCTTTTTTATGTAAATTTTAAATAAAACCTTTGAATTGAACATCCTACTGTACCAATAACCTACCAACAACCTACTATATACCCTATTCCTAATGGACCATTCTCATTATTATATTTAATGCAATGTCTAACATGGAAATACAAATTCCCTGGAGAAAAATTCTGAGTTCTTTTTTATTTTCATTTTAGCTTGACATCCAAGATAAAAACATTTAGAAGGGTCCATTGATTAGATGTAGTCATCTGGCCAATTAAAAAAGTAGCTAGAAGTTAATTCATTTGTGTTGTTTTTAGCTGTGAAACTGTGGATAGAGTATTGCCAGTTCATTATGGATAACATGGAAGGTGATGATAGTATTTCAAATGTCAGGAATACTTTTGAGAAGGCCATCACAGCTGCTGGACTTCATGTCACAGAGGTAATATGATGACATTAGTGTGTGGTGTTACTCACCATAATAGACCTTTCTCAACATTGTGGGGCTTAAACTTGAAAGCACAAAATACTCTTTTAGACTTTTTTCTAAACGAGGTTTGTGGCATTTCTTTAGTATTTCCTAGACTCCATGCTTAGAGACTGTAATGGTACAATAACCGAAAAGACTCTCTCTCGTTTCAATATTTTTTAAGATGGCAGCGAAAACGAGAGAGTTTTCGCTGCCATCTTGAAAATATTGAAACGAGAGAGACTGTGGACGAGTATTTTGGTTCCCAAAGCACGCCAGGTCCAAGTTTTCGGGAGCCATAGGTCCTTTCGGTCTTTGTACTGTTACAGTCTCTAAGCGTGGAGACGGAACGGACAAGCAAGAGACTGGAAGAGTCTATAGTATTTCCGTGTATATAGTGTCACAGGCAAGATAATAATTTTGAGAATGATCCATTACATTAAAGTACCAAATTATGCAACAAACAATTTTGTCTTGTTATTTTATAGGGATCCTCTATTTGGGATGGTTACAGAGACTTTGAAATGGCTATTCTTGATTCATTTGAGGTGAGATATTTAAAAAATCCCCTTGAAACATCTACCAAAGACTGTACTTTTTTACCAAATGTCTGTACTATGCATTAGTTACTATATAATGGCATGGGTATCATGCACTGCTTCGGCACTGTTTCTCACTACTGTTTACACCTGGAATTGAGTGGTTTAATGTGTTTTCTCTCCCTTACCACAAGGGTTTTTCTTCCATTTTCCTTCCTCTATATGAAAAGCATCATGTGAGTTGATTGTTGTATGTTGTAATTAGTGAATGTAGTGGTAGTGTGCAAATCTCATGGAAGAGCTCATTACTGGAAGTGGTCGTTGTAAAATATAAGTTGTAAATGTTGTTGAGGACCATTCTGTGTTGGCCAAATTCTGTGATCATGTGATGGCAGCCATGACAGGAGTCAGGAGCGATTGAATCTCATCTCATTTGATTTACATGAGAAAGAATTCAGTTTCCCAGGGAAAAAGACACTATTGTTGTGTCTCCTGTCATGGCCGCCATCACGTGATGGTGCAAAGCCTCTATAGTAAACAATATGACCCCCAAATTGGTATCAGTAGGATGTTGGTAGTTTGTTTGATAGTTTATTTGCTGATAGGTTGTTAGTAGGTTGTCGGTAGGATATTGATAGTTTGTCGTTAGGATGTTGGCATAATTAATGTCTTCAAGATGCATCACTCAAACCAAGAAATATTTTATCATTCAACTATTCACTTCATGTAGAATCAGTACTCACTGTCTGAAAGTATTGTCAGTTGAAGGGTTTGTGTGCACTTTAATTTCCTGCTAGCAGAGTCTCAGAACTCGTTATGAAAACCCAGCCAAAATGTTTAGAAACATGCTAGAAAGTTTCATGATACATTGCATCCAAGATATTTTTTACGATGTGTAAATCAGGATTCTGTGTGACTGTTACATTTTTTTTAAAAAGCAAATGTTAACAGATGAAAATATAGATTCAATGGAGGAGAAAATGTGAGTATAAATTACTGGTATCTTATTTTGAATGTCCCAAAACATTTGTTTCAGTGTTTACACTGTTTTTGCCCTGTTTTTGCCCCGTTTTTGCCTCATTAACTCAAACATTAAGTTGCAATTTGACCATTTTAGACCATTATTTATGTTTTTTGAATATTGTCTGTAAAGTAAGTAAGCAGAACTTTCGAAGATACAATGTAATTTTTCCCAAATCCACTTGGCTTTGCCACCGACAAAATTTTATGTTTGCTTTAAACCTGGTTTCTCAACATGTTCTCAAGAAAAAACATATTAACAGCATTATTGACTGTTACTTGCCAAAGATTCAATTTAAATGCCTTGTCATCCCTTTTGAAGAAAGTTGCAAGTTTCTTTATAGAATCTTATATACATATACATTGTCTTGGAAAGTGCCAGTTTATTGACGGCCAATCTCAAAAAATTTAATCAAGAACACCTCAAACATTTATTTTTCAGTGCATCACAAAGAGAGAGAATTAAATCTTTGTTTAAAAGACAGCTTGCCATTCCTCTCATGGGTAAGTTCACTAATAATTTATTCTTTATGGGCTACAGCACTTTGCATTGTGTAGTTCCAGAAATTATCCATACCCCTCCCCCCCTTTCCACTGTGGACATCTTTTTTCAGTCCCCTTGACATGGAAAACAACATACATTGTAAACAGTCCATGACTGCATGCTCACAGGTATGCAAGGGACAATGAGAGATTTTGAAACCTGGCTTGAAGATGATGATCTTCCTAGTAATGTGAGACAAGATTTCGAAAAAGCTGAGGCAAAATTGGAAGAAATACTGGCATATGAGGATGCTTTGGTAAGTGATTTAAATACTTACTAGGATTGAGCGCAAGAGATATTTAGTATACTAAATGCCTTTCAAGTTTAAGAAATGTACTTTGATTTTCCCCCCAGAGTTCCCCTTTCAGCTAGTGACAAAATTATATTAATCCTATAACTAATATTTTAATTGAAGGCAAGTGCTAAGCCTCCCAAGCTTACAGAGTACAGAACATATTTAGAATATGAACTTAACAAAGGAGACCCAGTAAGAATACAGTGTTTGTATGAAAGAGCATTGAAAGAGAACTGCTTGGTAGGAGACTTGTGGATAGAGTACACTGGATACCTGGTATGTCATACTGGATCAAGTTAGCTTCACTCTCTTAAGGCCGGTTTAGACGGTATGACTTTCGCCTACAACTATCGTATACGACACGCTCGCACCATCCTACAACTCGCCTACAACAGGCGCGAGCGTTTTGTATACAATAGTTGTAGGCAAAAATCGTACCGTCTAAACCAGCCTTTGTGATTCCCTACAAAACTTGCTACACAAAGACCTTGTTATGTGTATCCAATTGTTTTGGCACTTGACAGACTTGAGGCAGTTTCCATGAGGCTTGGAAGTAAACTGGAGAGTCAAAACATTCAAACCAGGCCCTTGATTGGGCTCTTGCTTTGTGCACAGATATTACACACTATTCAGTCCCACCAGTGTTCAAATAGATGCCAGTCGCATTAATTAGGGGTAGTGTTCTTCATGTGCTACATTTCAATGTATAAAAACATTTATCTGGAGTTACACAATACATTGTACGGACTTGAAGAGTTACACTCATATGCACACATCCTTTATATGTAATATATATTTTAGAAATTCAGATTATTGCAGCAAATTCCAGCCCTGAACTAAAGTTATATTTTATTTTGTGCAGGATTTCAAATTGAAAATGCCTTCCATTGCTATAACTGTGTATGAGCGTGCCCTACGGAACTGTCCCTGGGTTTCAGTCCTTTGGCAGAATTATATGAAAGCACTGGTAAGGCAGTCGTTTTGGAATTTTAAAAATAATAAGTAATTTGTGTTCATAAGCAAAGAATTACATTACGTAGAAAAATATGATACTCAATGTATTTGCACTTGTTTTTGTGAGAGTAACACTTTTAAATACCTTGTAGCTAACAAACCTGTGGCTCTTCTTCTGTAATCAAATTGGAATTTAGAAGTTGATTTTTGTGGAGGAAGGAAAGCCAGAGAACCCAGAGAAAAGAAACCTTGAAGTACAGAGAAAAAAAATACAGTAATGTGAATTGGTGTTGATAAACAAAAAGTAACATCCCATAACACTCTCGTGGGTAAAATGCCATTTACAACATATTTCTAGAATGTGGCACAGAGCGATAAATGTCTAGGTTCTAATTATGCTGATCTAAGTTTCTTTTACCTCTACAGGAGAGATCAAAAGTGGAAAAATCAAAAATCAAAGGTAATTTGTTCAAACAATAATGTTTTCCCATGGATTTCAAACCATGTGTCATTCCCTTGAGAATAAGATTATTTGTTTAAGTTGTGTCCATATTCATGTGTTTTCTCATGTGCAACTGTTAAACAAAGAAATTAAACTCAAGAGATTGCCATGAGGTCCAAAAACAGGTAAAGCGTCATGCCTAAGCTAAAAAGGTATAATGTTGGCATTGCAAATGCCGCCCTACAGATACACTAATAGGAATTATGTAGTTATTTTGTAAGTGAATTTGGGTAGGCTGTTAACACCAAGACAATCTTCACTTCTATGGTTAGTTCAAAGGAACTTTCACAAAGTCCACAACCCTCTGTTCAGTCATTTGCCAGGCTTTACGTCCTAAAAGCAGATGTATACTCCTGGTATCCATTTCAGAAATGGCAGGAAACGCAAATGAATTTTATGCAAGCAAGACAAGCTTGAACTCTTGCGACTACACCATGCTTGACATTAGCTTGAATTCTCTCTTTTCTTGATTACAAAACTCCAAGACAAGAAGGGGTCGCTTGGAGCAAGTCTATTAAAAATGCCATCAGGTTCTAGAAGGGTTCGAAGACATTTCCTTATAGAAAATGGAAAGCATGAGATTACATGGAGACATTGTCTTGGCCATGACATATTTCTTGTAATAAACCTTTTCCTCCCAGATACATTAGACAAAGCATTAACTTGTGGGTTCACTGTCAGCCAGGATTACCTACAGCTATGGCACTGTTATTGTTCTTTTCTAAGAAGGCAAGTCAAGGATTGGAATGAAGGTTCGTATCAAGGTTGAAAAATGTCATTGCCTGGAGACTGAATATTGTTTATTAAATGGTACTTGTAGCCATTATGGTAAATCAGGACTAGGGCTAGTTCGATCGGGTTCCTTGGCATACTGCTTTCAAGGGCCAGGGGGGGCCAAGGGGGGCTTAAGCCCCCACCAGCAGAAAAAAAACTAAACTAAACTAAAGAATTAGATGCTTTTTTTCATCGTTTTCTGTTGTGTTGACGGAAGTAACTCAATTAGCCCCTCCTAAACTCAATTAGCCCCCCCTAAACTCAATTATAGCCCCCCCCTAAAGGCTGGTTTTCACTAGCGACATAAGCATAAGCATAAAATCGTTATGTTCTAGTGAAAACGAATGTAACGGCAGCATAAGAAAAACTATAGGAAATTTTTCCGTGCAGGGGACTGAGTACGAGAATTTGATTGGCTTACCACTGTACCTTGTGCTTCTGTTTGTTAGCGACGGAAGCATAAGAATCTGGTTTTCACTAGCGACGTAAGGACGGAAGCAAAAGCATAAGAAAAAGGAAACCTTCCGTTCCTTCTGCTTATGCTTCCGTCGATGTTCTGCTTCTGCTTACGTCTCCGTTTTTTGATTTTCACAGGAACATAAGACGTCTTACGCTTCTGCTTCTGCTTCCGTCGCTAGTGAAAACCAGGCTTAAATTTTGGCTTTATCCGCCCTTGACTTTTCAGCTTCAAAGTGCTGGTCCACACTTCAACATCAACATCAACATAAGCATAAGAAACATGAGAATATCCTGGTTCACACTTTGGATTTCATAAGCATAAGCATTAAGCATAAGCATAAGAAAATGGAAAAGTTTTCATTCCTTCTGCTTCTGCTTCTGCTTCTGCTTCTGCTTCTGCTTCTGCTTCTGCTTCTGCTTCTGCTTCTGCTTCTGCTATTGCTTCTGCTTCTGCTATTGCTTCTGCTTCTGCTTCTGCTTCTGCTATTGCTTCTGCTTCTGCTTCTGCTTCTGCTTCTGCTATTGCTTCTGCTCATGCTCATGCTCATGCTCATGCTCATGCTCATGCTCATGCTCATGCTCGTGCTCGTGCTCGTGCTCGTGCTCGTGCTCGTGCTCGTGCTCGTGCTCGTGCTCGTGCTCGTGCTCGTGCTCATGCTCGTGCTCATGCTCATGCTCATGCCCATGCTGATTTACTTTGATGATTTACTTTGGCCTTCTCTGTTTTAATAATTAACATGGTCGTAAATTCAAAACTACTCGATAATTGTTGCAACATTTCATTCCTTCACTGACTTGAAGAACGTTTTCTTGTATGCTTTTTTGTAAGCAAGTTTTATGTGCGGCATAACTGAAAAAGTTACATAATTCAGTTTAAAGACACGGTGTGAAAACTGTACTTATCGATCTTATAGGGGCCTATGTAGATAATAGAAAAATTGCAGATGTCAACATATTTTACTGTTCCTAAACTACCTGTTGATGTACTTTGTCATTAGAAAGTCAAGAGGTAAAAGACTTGAGGGACGCATTCCAAAGCGCAATCAGTTACATGCAACACTGTAAGTACGCTACCTTACAGTTCCACGTTTTTCTCTTCTTTTTTTTTTTCTTTTGTTCTGTCTTTCTTTTTCTTGCCTTTTTCTTTTTTTCTTTTTTTCTTTGTTCTTTCTTTCTTCCTTCCTTTCTTCCTCCCCACCAACCAGACCTGAAAGTGCTAATTACCCCACCCCTTTTCAATCAATATTCTAGTGTAATCTCTTACTTGCAGAAAATACGAATATCCTCACAGAAATTAATGTACAAACACAGCTGAGCCGATTCTGACAGATGGCTAAAGTTTACGTTATGTCATAAGTTCTTAAATGTAACAAAAGCAGCATATCATGTGGACCAATGCCCCGTTTTACGACCATAGATGGCTCAATAATGAAGTCATCGTCCTCTTGGCCATCACTACTCCCACTATCATTTTCACTGTAATACAAAATTCTCTTAGACAAATAATAAGGCCCCCCCACCCACCAACCACTCTGAAACTTGTCCCCCCCCCCCCCCCCCCTCCTGCATAAATAGTGACCCGTTCCTTAGATAACAACCTTTGTGTTATCATTCTTGACAGATTTTGGTAAAGAAGGTGATGTTACAAGTCTACTTCCTCGGTACTTGGCTCGGATCGAGGTAATTTTTTTAGCCCTTAAAATAAGATTGCAATAATTACTAGACGACGTTGTTCAAAACTACTATTTATTCCTTTATTACAGTCTTTTGTAAGAATATTCAGGACATAGTTCATAGTTCGCCAGCCAAGCAGCGCGCGCGTTATTTTTATAAAACTCTATAATTACACCTTGAATTCAATTCAATTCTGATTTTAAAGATGTAAATAATTGATTGATCCTGATTAATATAGGAACTCTCTTCTAAGCGATCTGATGCCCTTAAACTGTGAATAACTTTTCCAGAGATTCACGGCCTTGGGACTGGGATTTCCAGCGGAACTTCCCATTTCCCAAAATCTGTCTCAGTATTATCTCAGGCCCCGTCCACACTATGTCGGATAAATTTCACACCGAAACCGAAAACAAAAGTTTTCCGTCCACACATGAAAACGAAGAAAATGTTTCACGTCCACACTTGTCCGATCAGAGGCGGCAAAAACGCTTCATTGCACATCTGAGCCTGTGCATCGAAGCTGAAATTGAGCCCGCGATGAATTGTTAGCCTTCCCGCCAAGTTCCCATGACAATCATGACGTCATCGTATTCGAAAAGTTCCGGATACGAAGTGTTCCGTACTAATACGGCTAGCCGGCGTTTTCAAATTGTCCCACTTTGAAGACCGTATTCGAAAAGTTCCGTTTTCGGTGAAGAATTGTTCTGGATTCGCCCGGACTAGTGTGGACGGTAGGCCTAACCGAATAAATAAAGTTGCGAATTAAAATTTATCCGGCATAGTGTGGACGGGGCCTCAGTACACTATGTGTATTTTGTCCAGGCTTTCAAGCTGAACAACCTAAAAGAGGCTCAACGTCTATGGGATCAGGTCATGGCTGGTCACGCACGTGAACTACAGTACTGGCTGGAATATGCCAACCTTACAAGGTTACAATATAAAATAATTTGTGTTTTTTTTTTTTTTTGTTTGTTTTTTTTTGTTTTATTTTGTTTTGTTTTTATTTTATTTTTTTTGTTTTTGTTTGCTTTGTTTTGTTGTTGTTGTTGTTGTTTTTTTTTTTTTGTTTTTTGTTTGTATTTTGTGTTTTGTTTTTGTTTTTTGTTTTGTTTTTGTTTTGTTTTTTGTTTATCATAATTTAAAATTGCAAGAACAACTTTTGGTTCCACAGACGAATATTCCAAACGGCACACAAAAAATGGAACAAAACTTTTAATTCCTAAGGTGATTCTTGGCTTTTCATCTCCAGATCTTGTCAGTCTCCATCCATTTGTCGTAAAATCCTTCAACGAGCCGTGCAGTCAGCTAGCGAAGACCCAGAGGGTGCTACACAAGCCTTGTTGAGCTTTGAAGAGGAAGAAGGTATGAAGTTTAGGTACAATAATCACCTTCCTTCGTGGCAACGAAGCACATGTAGCAAAATTGCGCGCAGTATTGCAGGTAATGTTGCTGAAGTAGGATCTTTTTCTTCTTCGAGTCACATGGCTTGCACATCCATTGCCTGCAACATTGCATCCCGTCAATGTTGCACCGTTTGTCCGTACCTTTAGTCTAGTCATAACATTCTTAGTTTCAGCCTGTGATCTTCAAAACTGGTAAAAACAATCATCTTTAGCCACAAGTATCTTTAATCATAAATCAATGATTTTTTTTGTTGCTTTTAATTTAGCATTATTTTTTAATAATAATAATAATGATGATGATGATGATGATAATAATAATGATGATGATGATATGATGATGATATGATGATGATAATGATGATAATAATAATAATGATAATAATAATTTTAAAAAAATCCCACATAATAATAATAACTTTATTGACAATAATAATTAACTAATAATTCATTATAATATGAGACGTGATAAGAATATTGCTATAATTATAAAACAAAAAAGGAGAGATTATGAATATAAAATAACAATTATATATAATATTTACTTATTTATCTATGAAACCATATTTGTAAAATAAATGAATAGCTCAAAACACGAGTCCAGCTCTTCACACTGATATAATACTATATTAAAACTATACATTTATTATTAAAATCTAAATATTTCTAAATTTCCGCTACATTGGCGTTAAGATTAAAGTCATTCAAGAATTCATTGTCCTTAAAAAAAGGGGTTCTTGTCCCCCTGACACACATGTGTACTGACTTAATTATTTCAAAAGATAATCGAGTTCTAATCCATGTTATAGTACTTGCATATGTGCCCCCTGTCTTCTTGGTTAATTTCTCAGTAAGGTGCTTTAGAAAAATCTGGCAATAATAATAATGATAATAATAATAATAATAATAATGATAATAATAATAATAACTATTGACTTGATGTTCTGTTTAATTAGTTTTCCATTTATTCGTGTTTCAGGGACACTGGACGAATGGGATGCATCTTATACACGCTGTCACACAAGACTAACAATAGTGAACGAACGGAGAGCCAAGGTCTAATTTTTTTTTATTACGTCATATCCATATTCCTAAGAGAAAAGTGATTTCGCCCTGTTTGAAAGTTTAATTCTACCAGGGAAGGAAAAGATGACTTCAGTTTTTCTTTACAACAACAACACCCACACAAACCCATTAGTTTTTTACGGGCGTTTTTTGAAAGATTATAATAATGTACAGCTGATTTAAACGAATAAAAGGCTACTAAGCTCACTATCCCCCCAAAATAAAAATAAAAGAACACCTAGTTACGTCCCTGACTAAGCTATAGTTGGAAGGGGGATAAATCCTTATTGTTATGTCTATCACAGGCGGCAGAAAAGGAAGCTACAAAAGAAGCAGCTCAAGTAAATTCAGAAAGAGCCACAGCTCATGAGAAAAAACATTCCAAGGGAACAAAGAAAGATGTAAAGAAGCTCGATAAAAAATCTAAACCACAAAACCTAAAGAGAAAGGTTTGGATTCTCGTATTTTTCGCGCGCTAACTTAGACATATAACGTAACTCCGGATTTGCGTCGTCGCGACCAATATGGTCTCGACGTAATTAGATCGAAACATGCCGTCAGTTATAGCATTGTGTGTGTCATGCTTCAAACAAGATGGCAATTATGGAGGAAGTAAGATTAAAACAAACCCGTAGGCACAGCCAAGACAATATTATCAATTTCTTTTAAGGCTTTTAGCCAATTTCCTTTGACCGGTAATGCGTACTAAACCTCGCGGCCATTGGCTTATCTCAGCATTGTCCCCATTTCAAATTATTTGGGAATGTGCCCAAGGGAATCGTCATGTGTCGTGAATTGGGAATTCCTTAAAACAAGGATAATAGCATTACTAATGGTATTACCTCCCCACGCCTCACTGGCGGGACACAATATTGTCAAATCGCCTACTCTTAACAAATGTTAATTGCTTCTAGCATTTTTTCAATTTTTCGTTTTCATTAATTTCTAACTATTTGTAAAAATGTTGACAGATGGATAATGAGTCTGAGATACCAAAGGAGACAAGCGAACCTGCTTTTAAAAAACCATATGGTATGTAATCACTAAAGAAACTCATCTTCATTAGGCTCAGGTCAAACGTCGAACTTCACATGAGCCGAAACTTATCACATCAAAGATGACCGTCTTGTTTTCCATTGTTTCAATTAGGTTCGGCTCATGTGAAATTCGACGTTTGACCTGAGCCTAAGAATTTTAATAAGGAGCTTACTTTTATATTGAAGAAAGTTTTGAAGGGGTAAGACGGGAACTTGGATTTGCTTATTTTACCCTGGGAAAAATGGGTTTTAGGTCACTGAGAGTTGGGGGACAGGGGCGTAGGTTACTGAGAGTGGGGGGGGGGGGGGGGGGGGGAGTAGATCACTGAGAATGGAAAGAAACAACAAAATGGGATGTAAATGTTTTTTAAAAAAGTTTCGTATTTAAACGCCGCATGGGAACTGGATTTTGTTACAAAAAATTGGGTGTGAAATGGGATTGGTCCCTTGAGGACCCTCGTAGTTATTAGGATGACTTTATCAGAGATGAAGGTTGCATTCAAATAAATACGAAGAACAGCGCAGACACTAACTGCGCACCTACATCGAGGGATTCCCGCGACATTTCAAAACCAGAACTTGAAAATGAATGGAAAAAACATTGGCTTAGGATATTTTTTATGTAGTCAAAGATGGATCGACTTGGGATTTTTATTTGAAATAACTAATAACGAAATAAAATATAAGTCTAGAGTCTACTTAATCACGAACAATCCAAAGCAATTAGTTCTTGTGGCCGAAAACTTCTCTTTCTGAATAAACCAATTTCTTTCTATTCATGTTCTCAGGGCTCGGTTGTACGAAGCCTGGATAGCGCTATCCGGCGGATAAATCCTTATCCAATGGATAAGTTGATGCTGTTACCCAATAAATTTATCCACTGGATAAGATTTATCCGTTGGATAGCGCTATCAAGGCTTCGTACAACCGGGCCCAGAAGGACTAGAGAAATGGTGACACAAGCCCAAAAGTACTTTCCCAAGTCCAGAAAGGAAAGTTTTCGGCCACAGTCGCTGCTAAAAATTCCGATCGGATTTATTGCGAAACGCTTTCGTCGAAACTTCGTTTACATAAATACGATCATTTGAACTTTATAACAATTAAAGTACGACCCGCGAAGTTTGATGTGTCGTTCGCCGACAAGCATTTAGTCGATGACTGTCAATCAAAGAACTGCAATAAAAAAATACTATCTCGAGGGAAGTTTTAAGCTAAATGAAAGATTTTAATACTCTATTCTCTTACAACTATTTACTTCTCATTTACTCATTTAAATCAGACAATCGTTTTTTAACGCTTTTATATTAAAATACAAGTATTGTACTTTGTCTCTCAGGGAAAGGAAAAGTGGAAGACAACGTTCAGGAAAATAATGAGACCGTTGAAGAAGAAACTAGGGAACATAAATACGAGAGGTAAGATCAATCACAGCCACGTACAACTAAGACCAAAAGGTCTGAAGAATAACTTGTAAGGATTTTTCTGGCATCAGCTAGCCCTGGTCGGCCATAGAACACTCCAGCCCAGGTCAGCATGGAAGACTGGTATTGATGGTTTTCAACCATTCCCAAGAGAATTAAATAAGAAAAGACACGGCGGCCATGTTGGAGGACATAACAAAAGAATTCATTGACAGTTCTTTTGTTAAGTTCCTCCAACATGGCCGCCGTGAAAACCATCAATACAGCTATTTCAAAAATGGTTGGTAAAGGTTTAGTTGCATATTGCATGCCAAGCCAGAGTTGCACTATGGGTAATGTGAGTACCATCAGCGAAAGGTCACAACGGTATGGAATTTTCCTAAACGTTATCTGCACGTTTATGATAATCTTTTCTTATGTGATGACATTGTTTACATATGAATATAATACACTAATTTTAAGCTTAGTATTTAAAGCAACAAACAAGATTCAGCATGCAACAAAAAATTCACGAACCTCTTATGAAATAACTGTATAACAGAAAACGGATACACTCGGCTTCCTGGGGACTTTGACATTGTTATGTATCTTAGTCTTTAAAAACCTAAAGACGTAAAAACTGGTTGTCATACTGTTAGAAAATACAGTTGAAGATAGAAATAGACTATGCATTGTAAGACGACTGCTACATAGTCCTACATTGATTCCTTCAGTTCTACGAATTTCATTGCTTGCGAAATCAACAGTCCTCAAAATACGGAAACGGAAATATTTTTTTCTAGAGAAAAATTGTTTTTTCAAAGTTAGTAAAAATTCCAAATTGACCGAGAAACCACATGATACCAACAATTTTAAACTTGCATTGCAGTGCAAATTACTAAAGGTTAAATGAAGATCTTGGTGAACTATTCACAAACAAATACTCCTAGCTCAAAAAAAAGAAATTTTAAGATCGTGCGAAAACTTTTGATTTTTGCGATTTTACGAGCCCTTCAAGAGGATCAAAAACAGCAAATAGACCATTTTTGCATTAGTCAAACACCGCTGTGTTCCTTGATCACAGACTCGTTCTTACAGGGTTAGCCTCGTTGCAGTGTTTAAATATTCACAAATACCAGCAATAAGGTAAAGAATGCACAACTTCAACAATATAAACACTTTGAAATTCCACGGACCTTGACTGGAATGCATTTAAATGGTACCAACATTGTCGCGATGACGTAACGTGCAAACGAAGAATTCCATACGAAATCGAGGCTAATCATGTAGAGCAGAGAATTCGAAACTGGAGTATTGCCATGGAAAAAACGATACTTTTCTACCCTTCCGAATTGTGTACCATAGTTAGCCCAGCTTATCATTTACTGATAAAAGTCTAATAGTGTTTTATTGACTTCACTTCGACAGGTCTTCAGATCCTAACAAAATATTCGTCAGTAATTTATTGTTTTCTATCACTGAGGAAAAATTGAAGAACAAGTTTAAAGAGGTTTGTATCTATTTGGCGTAATATTTATTATATAGAAACAGTTAACAGTTCTAAATGTTTCAAATACTGATAGGGCACTCCATGGCCCCGCTGTCGTGATACAGCAGTTTTCGTATGACCGTGAAAAGCTCACGGCACGAACACGGTCGTAACACGCTCGTGACACTCTCCATCCAATCAAATACTCAGAACACGGCGCTGACACGAAAGTTAATCACTGAGCCAATTGAAATTCTAGAAAATATCAAGGTCACTCTACGGTACGCTTACGGAACTTAGCTTTTCACAGTTATGCGAAACTGCTCTAAAACAGACACTTATTTACTTTATCTCTAAATACACGACGTACTTTAGGACGTGGAAGTATTAGTATAGGAAATACAATCTAGAATTAATAGACACTCGTAATGTTTTGAAAGTTCTTTAATTGCACTCGCCTAAGGGCTCGTGCAATTACAAGAACTTTCAAAACATTACTCGTGTCTATTAATTTCAAAATTGTACTCGAGATCGTACGATTTTTTGTTTATAGTTCAATCAACAAAATTTCAGGAAAAAAATGCGAAGCCGACGCCGCTTTGTCTATTTGGAGGCCGATTTTCAGTCCATCGCGCAACTGAAATGCATAAAAAAGATTAGTTCTTACGGCTTTAAAATTTTATTTATATGTTTTTAAGTACAAAATGATAGAAAATAATTGTTTTGACATTGTTTTGGCCGTGTTGCCATAGCGACTTAATTGGGTACTCCTACGGAGTACAATTAACGCTATAATTGTACTCCTCTCGACCAATTAGAGTCGAGTAATTTTGTTGAGTGTACTATAAGTGATATAATCCGCATATCATCAAATTAAATACCCTACGTGTCCTAAGAAATCAGGTCAGTATGCTCGAGAGGTACCTGGTTATGCTTTTGAAATTTTACTTCATGCCCGGCCTAGCACAGGGAAATTCTGTGTACTTGTAATCCTCTTGGGATACTTAGGATTCTAATAAGATTCTACCTCAAAAATCTCATTTTCTACTGCATCTGCCCTTTCTTTACATCCATAGTAAGGTGACCCGCATCACCTCAAATTAAATAAGATTCTAACTACTTCCTCTTCGTCTTGATTGTCCTTTAACTACATAGCTTGGCGAAGTGCAGGACGTGCGAATTGTGAAGAACAAAGCGGGAAAGTCTAAAGGATACGCATACGTTGAATTCAAAGATGAGGTCAGTAAATTAAGTGCGATGTGAATCAAGGGTAATACAGCTAATTTTCTACTTCATTCTCGCATTCAGTGAGATTTCGTCTTATTCCCTTGAGAATTATAACTTTTTCTACCAGTAACACTCGTGAGTTAATGAATGAATATTAATAAAACCACGTGGCATTTCGTTTCGACAATCTCCTTTTTTTAACCGATAGAAGATTATAAGAAACATTTCATTTTCGAGTATAAAACTTGACCCCTCGGCTTTAAAGTTGGAGTGTCTGCTCTTTTGACCCCTTCTTGCCTACACTCCCCCTTGCCTTCACTCCCCCTTGCCTACACTCCCCCTTGCCTTCACTCCCCCTTGCCTTCACTCCCCCTTGCCTTCACTCCCCCTTGCCTACGCTCCCCCTTGCCTACGCTCCCCCTTGCCTTCACTCCCCCTTGCCTACACTCCCCCTTGCCTTCACTCCCCCTTGCCTTCACTCCCCCTTGCCTTCACTCCCCCTTGCCTACGCTCCCCCTTGCCTACGCTCCCCCTTGCCTTCACTCCCCCTTGCCTACACTCCCCCTTGCCTACGCTCCCCCTTGCCTTCACTCCCCCTTGCCTACACTCCCCCTTGCCTACACTCCCCCTTGCCTTCACTCCCCCTTGCCTTCACTTCCCCTTGCCTTCACTTCCCCTTGCCCTAATATTATAACTGAAAAAGGGTGATCGATTCCTTACTTCGTACCATCTAGTTTTTCCAAGGGACCATTCAATTTTTATCGTCAATAGATCCTCTTCAAAAAACGAGTAATTCTGAGCTACTTGCCGATTCTATCATATTTCTAATAGTGTTACTATTTTTTCAGTCTCCAGTTCCAGCTGCTTTGGCATTAGATAGAACCAATATGGATGGAAGACCTATGTTTATATCACCGTGCGTCGATAAAACAAAAACCCCAACCTCGTTCAAGGTAAGGTGTTATTATTTACGTCTAAGGCACCGAAAAAAAACGTGTCCACACGTAGCGTTTTCGAATCATTATCGCCCGTTTCATTATCACAGGTTTCTGATAACAATATATTTTTCAGTGGTCGCCCCATTAAGCGTGTACTTGAATTTAAATATCTAGGAATTACTTTTGACGAACATCTTTCATGGAATTGCCATATCCAGTGTATTTTATCCAAAGCTGGCAAAAGGCTAGGTATGCTAGGGCGCATTAGGAATAATTTAACATCGCATTGTGCGAATATTATTTATGCATCCTTTATTCGCCCTGTTCTTGAATATTGTGATACTGTATGGGGGTGCTGTGGCATAGGAAATGCTACATCTCTAGAGAGCCTCCAGCGGCGTGCTGCAAGGATAGTTACTGAAATTGGTGAGAGTAATATAGCCTTAGATGCAGTTAAATGGCCCTCTTTACAAAGTAGGCGGGATGATCATGTGTTTAAACGTGTTAAGAAATGTATCAATGGGAGTTGCCCGCAATTTTTCAAAAATTATTTAACTTTTAACAACGCTATTCATAGTAGAATTACAAGACAAAGTAATATGTTACATTTGCCAAAGGTTAAAACTGAGCTTGCCAAGAAATCATTTTATTATCATGGATGTATTGTTTTTAATAGGTTAAGCAAATGATTTATAGGTCTATTTTATATTTTATGAATTCATCATCATATTTTATTTATATAGCTCTTTGTATTTATAGCTTAATTGAATACATTATTGTAAATATTGCAGATTAATAGTATTATAGCTAGCTCCTTTTAGTGTCTATTTTATATTGTATATTGTGTATATGTTTAAAAGAGCTCCTTCTGATAGCCAAAGGCATTTTGCCACTGACTGGACTACCCTGTTGTTATTTTATTTAAGTTTAAATAAAGGTGTCTATCTATCCAAACGCAATTATTTTCGGTGAAAAAGTTGCGTCGTTAAGGCCAATCCGCAAGGGAAAAAATCCGTTTCCAAATATATCCGGATACGTGTAGGACGCGTGGTTTCCTTAGCAGCGGTCTTAATTGTCGCGGTTCCACTCCCTCAAACTTGTATTGGTTGTAACAAGGTGATTTGATCCCGGTTCCCTGCTAGAAGAGTCAATTTTTATTTGGTATTAAAGGAAGGAGTAGAGACTGCTCGCAGGGATCCGGAATGATCCTGGTTACTCAGCTCGAAATGTCTCACCATTAGCAAAGATTTTTCCTAATAGATTGACATTTTCTTGATGTGATCTCATTTTAACTGAGGGTTTAAAAAAAACATCCAAAATTGATTGTCTTGTCTAAACCTTTCTGAAAACTGTCTCCTCGCTAACCGAACCTTTTTTTTTTTTTTTTGTAAATGACTTTCATTTCAATATGAAAGTAATGAATAATAAATCGTTTTAATTTTGATCATAGCAGGTCGTATTAGAAAGGGATTTTTTATATTTGCACCACGCGCGCCAGCTGTTTGTGACGCGGCTTATCTTCTTTCCCGCAACTTTACCAAATAAGCAATAAGAAGCTAAAATAAGAAGTAATAGAAAGTGCACAATCTTTACTAAAGTATACTGACGCACACTGTCTGATACATTAGCCATTCTTTACCCTTTTGGCTATGCCGATGGGTTCAGAAGTAAGCTCAGTAGCTATACGTATATTGGTAATTTTCAATGGGAATACAAGGATATAGTTCTGTCTGCCTAGGTCAGGTTTTGTTGGATTTCTGGTCCAAACAACCAATTGTCTATAAATTTAAGGGTTTGGTATATGTTTTAGCTTAAGGCTCGAATATAATAACTGGAATTTCAGTAAAGTCCGAACACCCAGTGCACATAAAAATGCGCTATACCGGCAAACTTGGGCTGAAATTGAAAAGGCAGGGAACCAAAAAATGAAGGTTTCAAAAAGTCTCTTATCGCTAATTATATCGTATTTCCCTTTTCATATTTTAGCTCGAAGGTGGCTTTATCCTTTCCTTCACCATATTCCAAAACGAATTTTTCTCTAGTTTGCTTTTTTTACACCAACACCTTTTCCAGACCTACCATTTACATCTTCGATTTCCGCCGGGCGCCGGCAACCAAAATCGATTTTTTTGGTTTTCTCAATATGAACATCCGTACATTTAATATAGGTGATAATATAGTTTCTCGTTCAATTTGGAAGAAAAATTTGCGCTCGTTTGTTTACGGCCTCATGCAATTACAGACTCTTTCAAAAATAAACTCGTGCAAATTATTTCCAAATTGCACTTGAAACTATACCTATACTATAAATAACATACATGAAAAAAATTACAAAAGAAAGAGACGAAAATATGTGAAATATTCAACGCATTAAGCTTAATATTTTATGTGAAATTCGTTCGTTCACAACCAACTACATTCAAATCGATTTTGGTTTCGAATACATGTAATTCGTATAATTTTTTATCTATTTTGAACGAAAAATTGGCTATATGTTTATTGTAAGAAGCTTTTTTTACTGTTAAGTAAATCTGAATCACTATGAATGAAGACATTTGGATTGGCTGACTTTGCAGCTAACTAAAGTTGTAAGACATATATTTAAAAAATTATACGTGACACTAGTTAATGAAAGTGTTCAGAAAACTTTGCGGGTCAGCTTGGGATCTTGTAGACCAAAGTATCGTTTAAGCACTTACCACATCGTGTTTAATGGTCTTGCTCATAGTCTTTTTCGTTTCTGTTTTAGATTTTTCTTTACTTCGGCAAAGAATCGCTCGAGTATTTTCTTTAGTTCGGCTGGCTCATTTCCCTCATTTCCCTCAATTCATGTCATACTTTGTTTCCTTCCCGCTATTTCTTCCATATATTCAGCCATAACGATGTACTCTTACTTGTGTTTTCTTTTTTGAACTGTTTTTTAGTTTTTTGCATAGTAAAATCCGTAAAATCTTTGCTTGCATGCTTTCACCTAAAATAAAATGGCTTCCATTTTCCCCCTCGATTTGCTTCAAATTTTCCTCAAATTTTTCGTCATAAAAATCTGTCATCTTATTGGCTGAAATCATTTTCTATTGTTCATTATCCAATCAAATGCGAGTATTCTGTTTGTAATTTGCACTGTATTACACTTTTCTGCACTTTTTTGCACTTTTTTGCACTGTATTACGTTTTAACAACACTGCTCTAAGCCAATCAGAATTGAGTATTTTTTTCATGTATGTTTTACTTATGTAATATTCCAAATAAAACCAAATATGAACAAATGTCTGGCTGTGGCTATCGATGATTTTTACAGGCATGCCCTCTTTAATAATAGCTACGATTACGAGTATTCCATGTGCAAACTCGCGTCATGCCGGGGCGTTTTGGTGCTAATTCAGCGCGCCGGAGATTAGTTGAGCTCATTCCACGTGATTTTCGCGCGCATCCTAAAGAATACTCAAAAATGAAAACGAACAACAATTTTTATGATTTCATGCAAAAGAATACTTGATGATTGTAAGAGGTTACGCGTTAATACAAAGCCGGCTATAGTTATTAAACTTGTTATGCGTTACTTGAGTTGCGTTTATAGAAACGATATTATTGTGCTTTCGTGCGGCTGCTGCCTTTGAAACAGCCGTCAGTATTAATGACTTAAGTGATCATTTTATACACCTATGTTTTAAAACGTTGTCGGTCGGAGAACGTATAACTCTAAGACCGAAATGAATTGTGGGCTGTAAATGAGCTGTGAATCGTATTCAGTATTATCTAAATATGCCAAGTTTATGCGATGACCTGCTCTAGCGAATCGTCTGTCTAGTTGTTTTAAAACACTCAGACCCCCACAATTCTACTCGGTCTCAGATTTCAGATCTCCAACCGACAACATTTTTTGAAATAGGTGTATACACCTAATCCAAAAAACGTTGTCATCGCCAAAGGCGATAGGCGATAGGTCATTCCGACATGGAAATGGTTTCGTTGAATACAAAGAACATCGAATCAGTCTCAGCACGAAGGTCCATACTCTTGACGAGAATAAGAATAAGAAACACAAGTCATTCCAGCTATTCTTGGATCTTGGAATGACCCATCTCCTATCGCTTTTCGCGATGACAACGGTTTTTTTGAATTAGGTGTACAATATTTTGTAATTATAGCTTGTCTATGTAACGGCAATATTTTATTGTATTTGCATAGTGCCAATATACGTTCAAAAATCATCGCAAGCACTTTCGAGAGGCCGTTCATTAACTGAATTAAGATAAATACTTAATATAAGAATCTTTATTTGTACAAAAGGACTCGAAAAAACGTTCTTTATTGATTTTTAGTAGACTGAAAAATGATTTTATTGAGTAGATATCCAAGCAACG
Organism: Actinia tenebrosa; assembly: GCF_029948245.1. Classification (NCBI taxonomy): domain Eukaryota; kingdom Metazoa; phylum Cnidaria; class Anthozoa; order Actiniaria; family Actiniidae; genus Actinia; species Actinia tenebrosa. Next base: position 8,896,043 of record NW_028292570.1, read on the forward strand.
CTTTCGTTATTACTAACTATAATTTATTATTTTCTGATAAATTTATGGTGTGACAATCGAGTAAAATTCTTAGTAATCATGAATTTATGATTTTCTGATAGTTTTGTAACTTGACAATTTCCCTGCTATCAGTGTCTCTCCTCTTTCTCTCCCTTCTTTTAGGCGGGGAGGAAGGAGACTCTGCCAATGTAGAGCGTTTCCTTTGATACACCGCCGTCCACGATTGTGGACGAACAAAACCAGTTTTAAAATCGGTTTTTAACTGGGTACATGTAGTGCGCATAAGCAAATGTAACACACCGTGGCGCCAAACGTTGTTTGACGAGAGCGGCTGTCAAAATCATGACAGCGTTGCTAAGTTACGCCACGCAGGCGCGACAAATATAACATCCTACATCGGCAGAGTCTATTTTTCTCACTCCACCAAAACAAAAGGAAAATAGGCTCTGCTAGCCGGGAACTTGACAATTTGACAAGCTAGTAAATCAATGAGACACTCTTGGTTTTAAAACTTACAGTCTGCCAATATAAAATAAAAAGATTGAGAAAGGACAAACGCTTTTACCGGAATCAAGGCTCAAGAAAAAGTCATTAGAACCCACTTCGTACTTGAGATTTCACTTTAATGTTTAGTTCGTTAAGCTGGCATGTTCAGTAGGAACTACTTGAAATTGTGATATAGTTAATCCTGACTTCAAAGGTGTACTCTAGAACAATAGTTTTCAGTGAAATATGTCACCCATGCACTTTCAGAAGCGTGGGAGATAATCCACTCACATAAACGTACTTTCATATTGTCGTAGCTTGAACAGTTACATGGGATTGTGCGTTTCATTGCACTTGATATCCCAGATGCATTTCTTCCGTTCAATCATGATATTCGATCTCATTTTTATTTGATTTTGTGGCATGGGTGGGTGGCACGGGTTGATACTGACGGCGCTGACTCTCACTACTGTCGGTACAGGTAGTACATGAATTGAGTTTGTTTGTTTGTTTGATGTGTTCTCTCTCTTGCGACGCGATTTTTTTGGGGGGGGTCCGGTTTTCCTCCCTCCCGCGTAAAAATCAACTGTCAGTTTGAGTGTTATGTGTTGTAAATAATGAATGTAGTGGTGATGCATGCATGTGGTGCAAACCTCACGAAAAAGGCCCCTACGGTGAGTCATGGTTGTAAAATATATTTTTTTATACGTCAAAAGAAATCAATTTTTTTTTACTTTACTTTACTTTACTTTATTTAGTGTATTTTATAAAAAGTTTGTACATTTGTGGGCAAATATATATATATATATAAACAACTCAATATTGTTAATTAGACTAGAAACAATGACTTTCAAATGTCTGTTTTTATCATAATATTTTGTTATTCCTGTCACTGATAATGACAGTATAGTAGAACGGTCGAAACATGTCTGGTTACTAAATCTAAACCTAAAGTGTCGTGTTTTCCATGACCAGTTACATTATTATGATATATGAGTGTGGACAATGACATGCCAAATATTAGTTCACTACTTTCAGTTTTTGTCATAAATTTTCAAAAAGTTGAAGGAAAGCTTTTTTTGTTTTAGCTTCGACATACATCTAGATTCTGCGTGTAAAAATTATCCAATCCATGGTAATTTGTTTCACATTTGATTATGTTTAAAAGGAAATTTTTTTCATTAATGAGCAATAATGGCAAAAAGCGCCAAAAACTAGACTTTCGTATGAGCTTTGATCCAAATTTTCGTTTTGGGTTAACACTCAAAACCTTTTTTAGACAGTTAGAAACTGATGTACTATGATAAAATGCCTGTTTGAAGCGGTAGTTTCATTTTGTATATGTACAAAGATGTTTTGTTGCATTTGTGTTAGAATGTTGCTTTGTCAGGCTTTTTTATAGAAAATATACGGGAAATAAGCAAATGAAGGCGTAAACCTCATTTTCGAATAAAATTTTTGCTTTGGGTTAAGACTTTGATTCCATTTTCATCGGTCATCTCCACTTCCAAACAAGTTTCTGAATAATACGATTTTAGCCTTGTACAACAGCCGTTATTCAAGAATATAGTTTTTGGCGCTCACTCCTTGAATACGAAAAGAATTATCTCAATCAATTATGCGTGGAATTCCCTTGGAATATATCGGGATATCTCAGATATCCCTGATTTTTGCCCTTCAAATTAATGATATGTTTCTGACTCATTACATAAAGCTAATTACCTCACAAAAACCCCAGGTTTTATACTACTGCTATGTTTTGGTTTTAAACAGGATTTTCCATCTTAATAGTCTCTTATTAAATCTTTAAGGATGGTGTGTTTTATGTTGGTGGATGTAGCTCTATTAGAAAAAAACTTCGCCCTAAAGGTCTGGAAACTCCTCGAAAAAACCTTCTGAAGTCTTTTATGAATATGAAATAAATACATGGGCTTAAGGCGGAGTTCAATGAAATGAGATACCGGAATAAGTACATGAGATTGATTCTTTTTTTGCAGCTTGTTTTTTGAGGGTAAAGTTTGTCAAAAAATACGAACATATGATAAGGCGTTGAAAGTAGGACAAACGCGCAAAGCGACCACTGAATCATCCTCACGGCACTCCTGATCTTCTGTGATCTTCGTTTTCTTTGCCTTGCTTCTGATACGTTGACAGACCCTTCAGACTTGCTCAGCTTTCTTAGAGTTTGGAATCCGATGAGAAAAACGGATATGTAAAGAAAAACGTAAGTCGTAAAGAGTGCAACTAAGTAATTGAAATAGTGTGGATTGTTGCCGTCGGTTGGGACACAATAGGACTTGCCTTGATGCTTGTGAAGGTCAACCCTGAATAGTTCTACGGCGTAGAGTATAGAAGGAATAATCCAGCACATACTCAGACATATGGACCGCGTAGAATACGACATACCGTTAACTCTAGTCATCGATGTAACTCCACGATATCGCTCTAACGTCATGAAGAACAGGGTCAATGGGGATACCAATAGTAACATAGTACACATGAAGTTCACCATTCTACAGGTCATTCGACCAGGTAAACCTTCGATTTTCCAGTTCCATGTGCCAGAGATCATTTGTTCTGCTATCAGTGTATTCGTTAGAGACGCAAGCAAGATATCGCTGACCGCCATGTTGATGATGAAATAGTTGATGTTCTTTCGCATCCGCTTGTACTTGTACACTGGATAAATTACCAACGTATTCAGTAGAATAGTCACAACTAGAACAGCAATACAAGCTGTAATCTTAGCTGTTCTTGCCGCCCTACCATCGAAACAGTCCTCTGCAGCTTGTAATGTAAAATTTCCCGGTGTTATAGTTGTATTGAAAACACTATAATTGTCAATTGATTGGTAGTTCTGCTCGTCCATGGTATCTCTGTAAAATGAAATGCCTTTGTTTATCAGCAGCTATTTTAACAAGTAAGATCTCCTTTAGCTCTGTCGTGCTTTTGTTAAACGCTTGTTTGCTTTGATATTCAACTTCGTTGGAGTGTAAATCCTCTTATTATTAAGTTAAGTAAAAAATCGGTTAATCCCACATCTGCTTTGTGCTCACATAGATAAAACCTAATTTTCCTTTCCAGAATTCTTATTCTGAGTTTTTAATGAAATTTGTCCGCATATAGCATTTGATCGAGTGTTTTCGTTCGATGGTGGCATCATCGTTCCTTTAAAAACCTCTTTGCTTTCACATGGAGTTTACCAGAATCTCTCCGTGATAATCGGCCTTATAAAACACAACGGAATCACCTTACAGGACTGAGATTACTTGTATTTACGTTAAATAAATGTTAAAACTCGCGGGTTTTTACGACGATCATTAGAAATGTAATTACTTCTTTACTCAGTTGCCGCGTTTTACGTGGATCAGGAAAATGAATTGCAAAACATGGAGGAAAATTGATCAAACTTGCTGTTTCTATTGCCTTTCGCCAGTTACGTCGCAGATGAACGAATGAAACGATGTAACGAATGAAGGATTAAGCGGTGGAGTACTAACCTGTTCTCATAGATTCAAAATTTTTTCGGATCGTTTTTCTAGAAAAAAACACTAAAAATTCGCAGCTGGACTCAATTAATAAAGTAGTCTGCAAACAGCCACACTTAAGACAATTTATATGTCATTTCTCGAAAGAATCGTTCTTTCTTGATTGGAAGGAAACGATTGACTTGAAAATGAAACGTGAATCTTGAGCTGTCTGATTTATTTATCATTCGTGAATTTTGATGTTTACCTAAGCATCTTGGTCACCTGTTTTCACCTCTCGCTTGTAAATTGATTCTTTTCAAAGTCATAAGACAAATGTGGGATGGATTTAAAGCTCTTAATGAGCTCTTGCGTGCGTCATGACAACTTCTAAAATGTATTGCCTATCGTTAAGCTTTTTCCTTACTCTTTCTGTAGAGTTATTTCTTTATTTCTCACCCAACAACAGTACTCAAAACACTTCCAAAGAAAGAGAATTAATCATTAATAGTTAAGAATAATCATTCTTTGCGTAAACGCGATCGGCTGTGACAGATAAGCCTTCGGGGTTTTACTTTAACATTCAAGATAGTATTATCTCAACTTCAAAATCGAGGACCATTACTGTTTTTTAATTAGATGATTATCTTCTTGAGCCACTCGTCTTAAAATTGGCTTACATTTATGCAGATGACTGATTTGAATTAATTAGCAAAAGTACCTTGCAATGCCCAATAGTGTCATATGTACTCTCAGGCCCCGTCCACACTATGCCGGATAATTTTGAATCCGAATTTTTATTTATTGGGTTAGGCCTACCGTCCACACTAGTCCGGGCAAATCCGGAACAATTCTTCCCCGAAAACGAATTTTTTCGTTTTCGATTTCCAGAGTGGAACAATTTGAAAACGCCGGCTAGCCGTATTAGTGTGGACGGAGAACGTTTCGTATCCGGAACTTTTCGAATACGATGATGTCATGATTGTCATGGGAACATGGCGGGAAGGCTAAAAATTCACCGCGGGCTCAATTTCAGCTTCGATGCACATGCTCAGATAAGCAATGAAGTGTTTTTGCCGCCTCTGATCGGACTAGTGTGGACGCGAAACATTTTATCCGTTGTCATGTGTGGACGGAAAACGTTTTTTTCGGTTTCGGTGTGAAAGTTACGGATTCAAATTTATCCGGCATTTTTTCTTTCACAATGCTCAGTATGGTTTCTCCGATCCTCCCTTATCATAGTATTTTCTCAGTATTACTATATTTAGGAGGTTTCCATTTTGTTATTAATTTTCATTGGTATATTAAATTTATAACGTTCATCAATTTTGCAGATGTCATATTTTTCTTTCATTCTCGACTTTCACATCCCCATAATCCTTTGCGTCTTTGGGGGGTAACGAGAGGGTAAAAACCCACTTATTTTGCTGAAGGCTGATCAGACAATGTTGAAAATACCTTGTTTGGTATCCAAAGACAAAATGAAGAAGTAAAAAACAGAAAAAAATAGAAGCTTGAAGACGTTTAAGGTAAATTTTAAACATTTTTTCGTAAGTCAATACATTTTCTGTAAGACCAAAACTCTTGACGATCTGTACATGCAAAAATAACTTGGAATAAACTGATAATCAGTATTGTACAGATAAAAGCAGGTATAGTATAAATTCAATCAAGAAACCTTTGAATTTGGGACAGTTTTTTGATTGGTTACCTCCCAAAAACGCAAGGCATTATGGGGATGTGAAAGTAGAGAATTCTGTAAATTTGTAGTCAATACAATAAATAAAGGTTAAAACGCTAGGGCGAGGGTTTGCATTGAAATTCAAGATAGAGGGCCGCAGGCATTTTAACTGGTTTAAAAAACAACCAAACCCTATTGTTAATGTTTGATGGAGGGTTTGAATTTCGATGGAAAACCTGTGCCGGGTTTTGAATTCAGCCCCGCTCTCCCCTGTTAGTATCAATGCTAAATTCGAAACCCGGGACAGGTCTTCCATCGAAATTCAAACCCGACATCATACAATAGAAATAGGGCGTGGTTGGTTTCTAAAATTGCTTAAAGAATTATGTCCTATTAACAAACATAACAAGGACAAAGGGAATGAAGGACCTCCTGTGCTGTGCAGGTGTAAAACAATGTACGATTTTCATCTGTACCCCCTGCTAACGGAGCCGTATAAGTAGAGTTACCAATCCAACGTGAACTAGTCCATCTTGCCGCGCGCAACTGACTCATGCGCTTGATAGATTTTTCCCCACTCGGCAGATAAAATTATGACCTTTTTAAGAAGAATCCGCAGTTTAATGGAAGTCTATCGATTTTTGAGCAAGTTGTGGAAGACAAGAGTATGTAAAAATCACTTTTAAAAAGTTGGTCCGTAACGGCACACGCGACTCAAACACAAAGTTTCGAATACAGCTGCTTTAAAAGCCAAAATGCCTAAGCTACTACGGGAAAAATTCAGAAATATCCGAGGGTTTTTGACCCGATACGAGCAAGAAAAAATTACAAAATGCACTCGCAATAGACCTCTTTACTAATACTGTAATACGGCAACCATTCTGAATTATAAGATGCCCAGGGAAGCAAACGTAGAAATATTTATACAGCATTTTACGCTTTGGTGTTTTACCTATCGCTTCAACTACCAGTAATTTCAATTGGTTTTTAGATGTGTTTCACATTGGATAAACGTAAAGTCATAAATAAAGACATTTTCTAATATTTGCTCTCTCAGCATCCCTTATTCTCTTACTTAAAACAAGAATGAATGGCGACTACCTCGTATCTTGCCGAGGTTTCGCCGCGGCCATTTTTCTCGTACTGACTGAGTAAATGGTTGCCGCAAAAGTCCCTTACGGCAATATAGTGATTGAATGCCTGCTAGCAAAAAACTATACTCGTACGAATTTCGTAAGATCAATCTAATTGAAAGATTAATACTACATAAACTACGTTGGTATTTGATTAGTACCACAACGTTACATTATTCAAGTAAATCAGTGGATTTGCGAGGTTCATAAAATAGCCGCCGATTATCAGAAAAACAGTATCACTGGAATTGCTAACAGAACATAAGAATTGTATATATTTTTAAACAGTTTGCGACGTCGTTGGACAAGAACACCTTGTTTGTATCAAATTTACCGTTTGAGATCAAAGAATCTGAAGTGGAGCAAGCATTTAACAAGGTATAGAGATAGATGTTTCTGAAGACTGGTGCTTATATTTAGTATGAGATATTCGTTGACCCAACCACACAATCTTATATTGATGGTTTTCACGTCGGCCATGTTGGAGGAACTTAACACTGAAAAGAATTGTCAATGAATTCTTTTGTTATGTCCTTCCAACATGGCCGAAGTGTCTTTTGTTATTTACTTCTCTTGGAAATGGTTGAAAACCATCAATAGGTTGCGTTTTTCAAGCCTTCGTTCAGTTTTTGCCTTAACGCCCCAATGTCGCACCCTATAAGAAGAGCTGTCGGGGTTGGCCAAAACAAACAACAGTTTTCATTGTCGACTCGTTCTATTTTTTTCTGTTTCTTATTCTATTATGTTCTTATAGAGCTGCGAACTTGGCCCAGCGCTCCCGCCATTTTTGGTCTCCTAAATGTTTGTATTTTTTCTTGTTGTTAGCATGGCAAGGTTAAACAAGTACGTCTCGTTACCACAAGAGCAGGAAAACCAAAGGGGTATGGTTATGTTGAATATGAAGACGAGGTATGTTATGTCGCACTTAAAAAAATCACTTTGGATGCTAATACTTTTAAGGATGAGGGCAAAACAATTGTCATCTCACGGGACCCGATTTAGGGGGGAGGGGTGGTGTTACCCGGTACCCACCACCTCTGGAAGTGAAATCTTAGATTTTGTCCCTAAATATCTTCAAAACCAAAAGCCAAATCACATAAATGAATGGACTGTCTGTCTGCATGTATGCTAAAAACATATTTGTGTACAGAAATTGCCACTACATACCCCCAGTATCGAGCATTTGAACAGGTCTCTGAGGGGGGAGAGGGTATGTACCGGTACCCACCACCTTAATTCATAAAATCGGATCCCTATGTTGGACGATTGTTTTGACCTCGCCCTTGAGGTCAACAGGAAAAGGGTCCCATATAAAGACATACATTGTACATAAACCATTCCGAAGTTGAGAAAAAGAACCGTGAGTCAAGTTGGCATTTTTGTAGTGCAACGTTTTAGGGGAAGTATTTTTTATAGCGAATTAATGAGCAACTGGTAGTGTCAATGAGCTGTCAACAGGACATGTCAACCTCATACTCTGACGTCATAGGTTGCGTTACTAAATATCTCTAGGACCAATCAGTGTTAGACTTGCTTGGAAAAGACGTTTGACTGCACTCTCTCATCTTGGTTTAAAGTTTATTTATTTATTTATTTATTTGAAGGAGTATATTGGCATTTGTTTTCGTTTGCTAACCCTTGTCATTTTATTTTATATTTTTAGAATAGTGCCTCAAAAGCAATAATGGTAATGGATGGCTTTATTCTGAACGATCGGACTATTTCGGTAGCCTTATCGAATCCACCATCCAGGAAACCATCTCATTCTGAACCTGCTGCACCCCCTCTCCCCGCTCCAGGAAGGTAGGTGGCATACTTCACATACTTCACATACTTGACATACAGTAAAAACCAGTAAGAACCTAGATTTAAGAACCTGTTAGATTTTTAAGATTTTCCATTTAGCCTCCCTTGACATAAGGAAATGCTTTAGACTAAAATTTCAAAGTAGTTTCTTATTTTATCAAATAGAGTTAAAACAAAAAAAGTATAACCCAAAGAAAATAAGTTAGACAAAGATTTTGCACACAGTAAGCTTTAAATTATGTACAGTGTAGCTTTAAGGTTCACATAGGGTTTGTATATAGTATTTGCTTGGATTTCAGTCATGTAGAGAAAAGATATGCATAATTTATATGAATAATAGACTACACCTACCATAGAGTCAATGCATTTAACCCGTGAAATAGATATTAGACTAATACACTTTAGTAGACCCCAATTCCATTTTTTTCTTTTGTGTCTATTTGATCATTACACGTTGACTAGTATTTTTATTTCACGGGTTAAATGCCTTCACTCTGAACAAGTCGCTTTTTTTCTTAAGAAAATAAGAAAGTTTTCACTGCTGTTGTTGGCGAGTAGCGAGTAATATTGTTCGAACAAAGACATTTGTGTAGGCTATTTCTGTCCAAATCATTCATGTTGGTGTTCTATAGTTGAAGTAATCTTGTCCCAGTCTACACCATACTTTGTTGTTAATTTATTTTCTTTCTGTGTTAATTGCCCTATAAAACACTACTTCACCTTGTTGAAGTAAAAGATAAAAAGGATGGCCTTTTTTTATCTGACTGGATTTGGTAATGATGAATAATGTTTTGATTTAAGTCGAGGACGTTCCAAGACCCAAGTGATGCTGGTCCCTAGAGCGCTTCAGAAGAAATCCGCGCCCACGTCATCAACGTCGTCGTCAGTTGACGAAACTGTCGAAGGGAAAGAAGAAGCTAGCAAAGGGTTTAGCAATGATTACTTTAGACAGCTGTTGCAGAAGAAATAAATAGTTTTTGTTTCTCGTGTGGGTTACGTGAGCATCGTGCATGTTATTAGTGTAGGAGAACTACTTAAAAAAAATTTACTACGAAGACGTAATGATAATTTTTTATAGGGCTTTTCTTCTCTCTCTTTCTGTTACAACAGTCGACAACAGGAAGTCTACACAGATTACCGACCGATAGTTTAAGTAAAGGGTCAACACGCCGTTTTAGCATAGGATATATAATCTTACTCAGGTAATACAGATATATAGTGCGACTAGTTTTACTTTTAGTGCTGAACACTCTTGTATATAAAGAGCAAAACTAACGTCAAATTCATGATAAAAAAATAAATGTTACTGTTATTAAAGTTCAAAGTTTATGAAATTGTCTTATGAGTTTTGGAGTATTTCAGGACGAGTGCCAAGGAAAGGCCACTGACACACGTCTTAATGTCAAACAAATTTGTAACAAAGCAGGACGATATTGTGGTTCTTCTCCAGGGGCGGATCAGGAATCTTAGAAGAGGGGTGACTATAACAAAGGTTTTACCAGGAATTGGAGGAAAAGGGGTGACTGATACTACAACATACTGAGAAATTTGAGCTAAAGGGGGGTGACTAGTCACCCCTTTTACCACCCCTGGATCAGCCCCTTCCGCCACTTTGTCATGTTCAGTTTTGTAGGGGGAAAATAGATTCTAACCCTACTATACTTAAAATGTGCAACACCATCCCTAATGAAACCACAGGTGGCCCAAGCTATGGCGATACTTAGAAACCTCAACAAACTCGTCAAAAGATGAATACAAAATCTAAGTACACAGGACGAAAGAGGTACTACTTTTCAAAGGTCAGCTAAGGTTTCTTTACTATATTCCACATTTTGACGATTTTATAGAGGTTTTTAAGTATCGCCATACATTTTCGTATAATATGACACCACAGGAACCTAGTTGAGCTACCTTTGATGAAACCTAAACTTTGATTTCATGATCATCCTTATTGGCATCTTGATTGAATCTCTCGACTTCCCGCTGTTCTTGATGACAACATGCACACAATCCATCCTGAGTTCATCTTCCACATACATTACCAATCCCTTACCAGCATTCGGTAGTCTTCGGAGTTTACTCATTGATAACAGTGATAAAGGTAAGATTCTATTGCTGCATAGTTAGTGAACTGACTTGGTGTGTCTACGTCAAATGGGAGTTACAGTATTTAGTTTAAGTAGCTCTTGAACCAGTTGTTGACTCACGGCTTTTGTTATCAACTAAGGCACCAAGGGGTTACTAGCAAACGAAATTCGACTTGGGTTTGAGGGCTGTTTTAAATGATGATTCCGTGATGAAGAACAACCTAGATGATACGAAAAACCTATCGCTAGAAATCTTAAAATAGCAAGCATGTAACGGCCCGCGCGAGACCAATATGGACAAAAACAATGCAAATACTGTAATGTTTATATCGAAGTTCATGATCATCAGTCGCTAGCGCTCCAGTTTCTTTGTATTTTGTATAAATCAAAATATCCGCTAGTTTCATACTCAGTATTAAAGAAATGAGACCAAAAAATGATTATACCCACAACCTGAATGCACGTTAAGTCCCTCAGCGAACCTTTGGGCGTAATACACATAGTAAGTCATAAATTACAGTACTTCAAAAGTAGTGTATTTTATTTTATTTTATTTATTTTATTTTACTTATAGCCAACTCTTAGGTTATCAATAGCTAGTGGGTTAAAGAAAAGAGACTACAAAATGTATCGCTGAATAATAAGAGATAAATAAGAGAGGCTAGGAATCTACTACAGGTTTTCCTCAATTAACATAGATCCTATCAACTAAACGGCATGAATGAATGATTTAAACTAAACTAACCTAAATTGGTCCTTAGAACTTAACCTAATAATTCTCCAAGCTAAACTAAATGGATCCTTGTAACTAAAGCCGGGAAAGAGGAACAAATGGTCTATACAGAGTAAGACCTTTCAATTAACTTTTCTATTTGATCCTTAAGTCAACTAAACGACTTAAATTAATCCTTAAAATGAAATCGTCCTTTTAGCTGTTATTATACTAGGCTAGGCTAGGCTAGGCTATGTTATGTTATGTTATGTTAGTGTTGAGTAGTTGACGTAAAACACCTATACAAATTCCTAGAAATTTTATTACACCCTTATATATTATTCCAATGAAGTTTCAGCCTTTTTTTTTTTTTTTTTTTTTTTTTTTTTTTTTTAATTTTTAATCACAATTGTGAATGTTCTCGCTTTCTGATTGGTCTAGAGCCGGGGGAAATAAGAGGGCATACCGATAAATTGCGTCAGCAAATCACGCGCGCCCTTGGAACTGTTTTTCTTTAAGATTTCCCCCTTGTTTTTGTAGTAAAATTGTCAATTTTCTGTGGCAAAAATATTTTTTCCTCCAGTTTTCAGTGGTATATCCTCTTATTTATCACTTCTAGCCGTCAAATTACGTTGTAGACTCACGAGGCGTAGCCGACGTTTTACAGCTTTTTTGGATGGTTTGTCTGAAAATGAAATATAACTAAAGATAATTCAACACAATATCAGATTAGTGAAAATTACGATGCATGTCTTTCATTGAACTTGAAATTTCATGATGGTGCAATTTTGTCCTGAAAAAGTACACGGAATCTCCAAAATTTCAAGTTAAATGCAAAAAGTCTCAGTTTTGTCCAGAATTGAAAGTTATATATACTCTTTCTTCATTTAAAAGGATATGAAAGCTACGAAAGAAACTGCTACCACTTTGTGGTTATGTAATATTATCTTGATCAGTTCTCAAATTCTCACAAGTTTGGTGTCCTGCCAGAAAACGTTTGACGAATGTAAAGTCCATGGTATTTTCAGTGATGTCACAATATCCTCAGGAATGAAGGCAGGATTGTATATCCCCTACGATAATCCAAGCGATCTTGCGCAGATGACTGTGACAAAGTGTACAGGTAAATTGCAAATCATAACCCTTTGCGAAGGTCATTAGGACTGATAAAGACCATTTCGTGCATAGGATGTGTATTGTCAGTCCCACAATCCCATATATATAACATTACGAGGATAGTACTAGCTTGCCTATGGTCACTGTTCTATTTTCCACTTACACCCAGAATTTTAGTTAGGCTTTCTAGTGTGAGGTCAATGGGCAGGGGCGGATCTAGGAATTTGTTCAGGGAGGGTTAACCAAAGTTAACCAAGGGAGGGGTGGTGCACCCCTTAGAATCAAAGAGAAAAAACATTATTTTGTATTGGTTATCTTCGAAGTAGGGGCACAGAGTTGAACCAGGGAGGGATGCCCACCCCCTGCACCCCTCCCTTGGATCCGATGGATTTATATGATGGCGTCATTTGACCTTCACTACCAGAACCCGTGAAGGTATTAAGATTGCTGTATGATCTTAAAAACATGATTGCCGACTTGGAAGAGACCGACCAAATAAGGAATGATAGTCCTAAAACTGATTTGTTTGATCGCGCCTTCTTGAAGTCTATTAAGTCTATAAACCTATGTGAGGAAGTTTTGGAGTTTTCGATATTTTTTGGGGGTCGTGTTAGACTGGCGGAAACACATCCAATAATAATCTTGAATTTATTTTATATCCTTTTTAGAGTATTGTTGTAAAAAGCCCGGCATAATCGACATCGTGTTTCTCTTGAACAAATACTGTTATTGTGTCAGTTGCTATTCAGTCAAGCTCTGTCGACTCTTCTCCATCGACCCACCCGAGGGATTCCATCCCGTTGCTGTAGTACTAAACAAAGGTACGTTCGATCAAAAACAAACCCTACGGATTGTATTTGTTACTTATTTTTCTTTTAGCCATGCATGGAAAATGAAATCTGCAATGGCGGATCCAATGAGGTGCAGGGTTGCGGACCCCCACTGTTATGTTTTTGAGTCTTTTTTTATTTTTATATTTTATTTAGAGTTTCAATATTTCTTATTTCTTATATACACACACACACACACACACACACACACACACACACACACACACACACACACACATATATATGATAATTCGTTTTCCGCATGCCCTTTTTTCAATTAAATACCGTTTTTAACATTCCAACCCGGGACACTTACAATGAAGTTTGCGAAAAATAACTGCGATCAATTGAAATATATAGAAAATTCGAAAACAATTTTTGGTTCATCCTGAATCCGCCCATGATTTGATGGGGGTTCATTTATCATTTAATGGAGGCTGCGTAGGAAGATGAAGAGGCTATGGGGTTTACAAGGGGAACCATGCACAAACACCATTAGGCAGGAATCAGCTAAACGCAACTTTGGTAGTACTTTTTTTTATTATTTATCAACAATATTTATACAGAGGTGCCCAGTTCAGCAAAGCTGCAATAAGATCGATAATTTTTTATACCTCAAAACTTCAATACGAAATTTCTCGAAAATGCTCATCACAGATTTTCTTCAAATTTCTCAACCTTGAGCAACTTACTTATCCTCCAATACTGTCGAAAGCAATTTAAAGACTTTGGTCAAAAAATGGAGAAAATAGGCAATAAAGTAAAAGCACAAACGCTTAACAGCGATCTAATATTAATTCCGATGTCAGTTAAAACATGCTCATTCAATTAGTTCATCTTTCCCTTGAAATGTCTAAAGATAATTTTATTATTGGATTGTTTGCGATTTGAAGTTGCATGGTATCGCGCGGATAAAACCACATGGAGTCACCTTAACTGTTAATGCTGAATGATCAAAAAGAATATCATCCAAAAAGTATTATCAAAAAAAGTAGAGAGAAAAAAAAAAGAAAAGATATAAATCCTCATTTTCTTGAATTAGTAAAAGTCGCTTTAAAAATAATAAATAAATATCAAAAAAAAGAAAAAGATCTAAGGCTAGAAGAAACGAAGAAGAAGAAAAAAGGGTCGAAGAAAGGGACTTTTAATACGGTGGGAATCGTACACACATCCACCAACTTTAATTAGATAATTAATTCCGAAATGTATAAAAACAAAAGATAGTGCCTTCATGCCATACCCCTAGACATCCGCTGGGTCATCGTATGGTCTTCGGACATGACGGCGATTAAGTCCCTCTGCCCTTGGGTGTACGGATTACGCAGAATAGTGTTCTAGCCGAAGCATCAGGGGAGAGACTAGCCGGCCCCCAGACCATATCTACAGCTAATCCCTTGCACTCTGCCACGCACTGGCACGTTGATTTGAAGTGGAAAATAATCTAGTCTATCTGGTGCATTGTTGTCTTGGCTATTGTTGCGCTAATTTCCTGAAATCGTGGCTCAGTGGAAAAAAATTGGGCTTCCAAGACACTGAGTCAAGCACGTTTGAGTGAGATTAGTACTTGGATGGGTGACCTGAAATTCATAGTTAACCAACATCGGTTTTTTTTTTTGTTTTTTTGTTTTGTTTTGTTTTTTTTGTTTTTTTTAATATCTTTTTTTCATATTAAGATACTCATTCCTGTCTACATGCTGCAAAATGCTTAGTGAGGCTTTTGAATATCACCCATTTTTCAGTTTTGTTACTGACGATTTTAATGTTTTTTTATTTTTGGGGAGTTGGTTGTCATTATTGTCGTTGCGGCTGTTTTGAATCTTTATGGTATTTTTATTGGGCATTATACTTCTTCATCTTCATTCGAGTCATTCATTTTGACCGTCCCGATGTGCCTTGCGAAACAACAAGGCAATCCAAATGTGTCAAAATTGTACTTCCGCCGTGAAGTAGTTCACATACGCCACGAGGCAGTTCATTTCCGCCGTGAGTATTGGGGTGGTTGTGCCGTGATTTTCGGTGATTGTGCCATAGAAATATAGTACAAATATAAGTTGACTAATCATGCTGGCAGGAAAATATATTTTGACTAATATATTTTGACTAATCATGCTGGCAGGAAAAGCTAAATAAATGGCGAATTCCCTATTTACTAACACCCAATTACCGCGCGATAGGAAAATCGCGATACAAAACTAATCGCGACTACGACGGCCAATACGTACAGGATATTCTTGTTTAATACGGCACTTCCTCGATTCGAGGTTTTTCTTCTTCTTACTTCGCACTGTAAAGCCTAACACACTATAAATTCCAATTCTATTAGCCTAGAGATTCCACCACCGCAACAAGGATATCTTGACGGTAGTTCATCGGTGTCCGTGGAGCTAGGTCCAGCTGGTGAAAAACTTTCGGAAGTTTTGGAAAATCTTTTAATGTTCTGTGATATACGACTATTATTTCAGAAGACGTAACCCACAAAAAGAAAAAGCGGCAGCCGTTTTTGAAACCACTTTCGGCATCGCACGGAAACCACGGGGTCGGAATAAAATCATGAATTAAACATTCGCTAGCTGTATACTGCGAAGAATTCCGATCGATCATTGTTGTGATAGAACTATATAGTGGTCCTTTACTGTCCATTCTACAAACAACGAAGTAGATCAGAGAAAGTCACAGTCTCCATAAAATTTGTCTATTTTGACTATTATAATACGAATCTACTTTACACTCACTAGACTTTTACATCGAAATTATTTAACATGATGCCGCAAGAATAGTAAAATTACAATCCGAGAATAAACTTCAATGAGGATGTTTTTTCGACCTTTTTCTCTTCCCGCCAATTATACCTTTCATATGATTCTTAATTGTTCACGTGAAATCAGCCAAACCACAAAGCGTCTTCAACATCCCTACCTGATTTCAAATCTAAATCATATATACGGTAATTGCTATATTTTACCAACACTAAAGCATCCCCGTAGAAGTAAAGCTTATCTAGGTGTTGATATAAACTATTCATAATTAATGTCCTACATTCTCAGTATGGATGCATGGTTAATGATTGGCGTTACTCGTTGTCATCTATAGATATTGTGGCGACGTTGGTTTCTCCGACAAGCTCTCAAAGAAGGCCAAGTCCTTGGATGTCTGGCTCTGGTAGAGTCTTCACTAACCATCTATTTACAAAGGTAAGGACTACGACTTGCCACTAGCTGAAGATTATATATCCATGTTTTAAATATATATACATAAATTAATTTAAAATGTCTTTAAATGTTTTTCTTATCTCGTTTTTTTTTTTTTTGTTGTTTTTTTTTTTGTTTTTTTTGTTTTTGTTTTTGATAAGGTTGATGTATTTCAATCTTATATCTCGAATTATTTTTCGATCTCTTGAGCCTGTGTGAGCCTTCAAAACGATGTTTTTGTGTTGACGATTCTTAAAACTTTACTATCAAAAGGATGTACAGAAGGTTCCAATCTTATCATCGCGTTCAGTTTTTGCAGTTTTAGTTTAGATTTTTTATTGAACCTTGAATCGTTTTCTAAAACAAGAAAATAAATTGTGTGAAATCGGCTTCTCTTCGTATAGATTTACTGATTATAAAGTTTTGGTTATCTTTCAAAATTGTTACTTTAGTTTACTTTAAACACGAAATTCCATTTTCCTGGCTTTTCCTGCTTGCCCATGCAGTGGGACTCTAAATGCATCTTTCAGTTATTGAACGAATTTGCATGTCAGATATTCATCACTTTACAAATGTTATTGTACTATTCATTTTTTGCATTTGATTCTATCCCAAGAAGGGCATTATTTTTGCAGTCACCTAATTGTATTTCTAAGGCTGGATAGCGTGGATTATCATGCATAGCCTTCATTTTTCTGAGGATTATTTTTGTTGTGGCAGCGGTATTCTCGTTTATTATTATTATGGACATTTTTATTTAATCTGTGAGATAGGTTACACTTTACAACTTTGCGGGATAACCTAGGCTAAGTTGCTATCAGTGTCTTTCGTAATATGTTATCGTCATTCCTTATCATTCTAACAATTACACAAGTTCTCTTTTCCATTCATCTTTCTTGCAAGAGTGCTTTTAATAGCGATAAAATTGCTTTACGATTTCCGCATTCTCTGATAGGATCCATTTTTGGCATTTCAGCAGCAAATATCTGTTTTCTTTCTCACTCATCATCTTTGAGCGTTCTCGTCGTATGTCTGTATTTCCTCTTCTCCTTCTTCTTCTTCTTCTTCTTCTTCTTCTTCTTCTTCTTCTTCTTCTTATAAATGTTGTTATTGTTTTTTGGGGGGCTTTCGATACAAAAATATTAATGATAATAATATAGATGCAAAAATTTCTCACTTCTGATTGGTTGAGAGCAGTGCCGCTTTCCTGAAACACCAGTGCAAAAATGTGAAACACCAGTGCAAAAATGTGAAACACCAGTGCAAAAATGTGAAACACTTTTCAGTGATTGGTTGAAAACGGACAAAAGAAATTCAAACTAGTCAATCAGATCACAGCAACAGAACAGCCTTCCCTCTACTACTCTCTGGAAGTTCTCAGAAAATTCAAGATGGCGGATTTTCATCTTCAAAATGGATTCAAAAATGCTAAAAAAGTCAAGCTTCATCAGTTGAAAACCAGCAAAAAAGGTTGAGAATGGCAAAAGGAGGACTCGCTGCTTGTTATTTGAGAATTAAGAAGGAAAGAAAACATCAGTTGGGCTATTTTACAGCTGTTCAGGGTCACTTGACACGAAAGTTGAAGCGAGAGACGTTGAATCTTGATGTTGAAACTTCAAGAGCTTTCGCCTAATTTATCCGTAAAGAGGTACATAATACTTCTGTACAAAGAAAGCAGCTTATTCAACTTTCCTTTGAGTGTTTAGGAATTGAAAAAATAGGATATTTGATGATTTATGTAAGTTTTGCAGAATTTCTTCGCAATATGCTTACTTGTTTTCTCAAAAAATATCAAATATTTGAAGTCTTGAAGATGACATAAATGATTTCTAAAAAAACATGTTTTTACTTTTTAAAGATCAAAAGTAATCTTTGTTATTCATATTTCTTTCCTGTTTTGTAAATAGAATATTGTTTTATAAACCGGTTTTTGATAAAAACAAACGAGTTCTTCGCTTCGTGCATTTTTTCCAACACGTCTTTTTTATATCTAATTTTGGTTCGAAATTTTTGCATCTATATTATTAACAAGAAATCGCATGGTATTCTCGTGCACTTAGGTATAAATTTGCACTCACGGGTTTTCGAAAAGCTCAAATAGCACTCGCCTATCGGGCTCGTGCAATTTTGAACTTTTTGAAAACCCGTGAGTGCAAATTTATTCCAAAGTGCACTCGAAAACATGCGATTTCCCATACTAATAAGGTCTTTTTACTATTACTATAAACCTACTAATGGTCTATCATGCATCCCGCGCTCTGATTGGCTGAGCTACTAGTAGTGTATTAGTGATAGACCACTAGTAACGAAGAGTGCCAGTTTTGAAAACTCAAACAATAGCGGCTTACTCGCGTTTTCAACCTAATTTCAAAATTGTTTTTATCCATTTATATGACCGATTGGTAGGTTTAGACTTAAACAATTAGAACTCTTGCCCTTATGGTATACGAGTCAAAGGCCATTCGCATAAATAGAGCATGCGTAGTCTAATTTCTGTCACGTGATCAACTAGCTCCACCCTCTCTTAATCACTTGGCAACAGTGGCAACAGTGATTTCACGAAGAGAATGTTGAAAAAGCAAAAGTAATTTTCGAAGGTAGAAAACTCACCAGCCACTTAGCTAGGATAACTGGATAACTAGCATCCAACTAACCAAGATTCGCCATCATCGTTGTTACTGGCCACACATGCGAGCGTTCTCCCCGCGCCGCGACAGTAAAGGAGACAAAACGAGCAACGACAGATATGGGTGCTCGTTTAGGCCAGCACATCCCGCAGTGTAGACGGCCACTCTCTACTATTCCTTGCGCTTGACAGTTTAATAACCACTTTCGTGGTTGTCAAGTCACCATAAACTAGAAAGCTTCTTCGACACTCAAGTAACAGCAAGTTTCACAAACTTTGTATCATCAATCTTCTCCCATCTTGTCAGTCAGTCAGTCAGTCAGTCAGTCAGTCAGTCAGTCTGGTCAGTCAGTCAGTCAGTCAGTCAGTCAGCGTCAGTCAGTCAGTCAGTCAGTCAGCGTCAGTCAGTCAGTCGGTCAGCGTCAGTCAGTCAGTCAACGTCAGTCAGTCAGTCAGTCAGTCAGTCAGTCAGTCAGCGTCAGTCAGTCAGCGTCAGTCAGTCAGCGTCAGTCAGTCAGTCAGTCAGTCAGTCAGCGTCAGTCAGTCAGTCAGTCAGTCAGCGTCAGTCAGTCAGTCAGTCAGTCAGCGTCAGTCAGTCAGTCAGTCTGTCATTCATTCATTCAGCGTCAGTCAGTCAGTCAGTCAGTCAGTCAGAATTGCTATTACAGCAGCTTTTAGTTTCGAAGTATGATGTAACCTCTATATAAAAAAATATTGCGCTCCGTATTTTAAAAAGTATCGGGAAACACCCTTCATCGCTCACTTTATCTTCTCGACATACGCGCATGCATCTGTTCGGGAAACATTTTATTTCAATTTATATTCTTTAAACCACATATCAATCTATCAGAATAACATCAAATTTGATTCAAACAGAAACATGCCGTCACGTTGTTTAGTTTTGTACAATCACTTTCCAAGTTCATTCAAATTATTAAAAGGTTTGTGAAGGACGAAATCATTTTTAAAGGTACTTAGAAGACCTGCTTTTGACATCAGAATCTGTAGTAAAAAATCACAAGTAAAAAAAGGTAGGAATTTAGTTTAGATTTATCAACGGCGCTTCTTGTTCTTGTTCTCTTTTTTCTTCTGTTGCTGTTTCCAACGTCCATTATTCCCTCTGTTTTGTGTTTTACTTTGCTGCTGTGTTTCGTCACCAAATATTTCCTTTAGGAATTCCTCTTGTTGTCTGTGGATGATTCAACAAGAATCACTAGTAAACATTATTGTCCACTTTGATATCTTTTCACGTAGCAGATTTCCATACGTTTGATTTACCTACCTTTTATTTCGCCTCCTTTCAAAATATCTGACGGTAAAATGAAAGGCAATCAATCCTGTAATAATGTAGGCGGTGACGGGAGTATAGAGAATCAGGGTGATCTTGGTTGTCTTTTGCTGTAAGTACAAGGCCCATTCTTGTGTTTTTGTAATGAGAGCAGATATGGCATCTTTTAATTTGATTGCAGTGACAGAAGGTGTAGGAGAAATTTCATATAATATGGCATCGATTTGCTCGTACAAAAGCTTCCATTCTTCTCTTCCTGATCTTCTCCTACTGGAACCAGATTTAAGATTCCTAGGAACATATTTCTTTGTGTGTAATGAGTCGCGTCTTTTGGGCTCGTGTTGTGTGGCTTCATCACTAGTGGATTTACGAGGTGTTGTAGAGTCAACTGTTCTTCGTTGTGGTTGAGCCTTGTCATTTGATGCGGGTTTTTTCTGGCCATGATCAAAATCATAGTCACCATGTGAAGCGGTAAATTCTGTGCTTGGGGGTAAGCGGCTCGTGCCTGTTGAGAAATAAAAAAATCTGTGTCAGAATGAAAGGAAGAAGACTTGAGCAAAAGCAACTGCTTTCTAGATGTGATTCAGTACGCCTAGTAAAGGATGAGATGTTAGTCGAAGGATGGGGAAGGATGGGGTTTTGACGTCTTGACGTAGGTCTGTATCAACACGGGTTACCTCACCAGAGACACCTGTTACAGGGCTGTAACCTTTGCGCTGAGTCAAGTCATATGAATGAAAGCCTTTACAGAAAATACAAGAAGTTGGTTTTTCAATAAGATGAGGAATGAATAGGAAAACAAGAAGCCTTTCTAAGCTCCTTCTTCAAGCGGGTCCTACAGGAAAGTGCGGTTGTCTTTTTATATTAAAAAACCAATCTAACATTTACCATGATGTAATTGCATGTCATCTACAACACCAAGGGTCTTTTTGTCATGCTTTTGGTCATCGTCCAGGGTCAACTCGATTTTATCAGCAGAGACAACAGGTGTTGCAGTTGATGACAAGTGCATGTCATCTACAGCACCAAGGGTCTTCTCGTCATGCTTTTGGTCATCGTCCAAGGTCAACTCGATTTCATCAGCAGAGACAACAGGTGTTGCAGATGATGACAAGTGCATGTCAGTTACAGCACCAAGGGTCTTCTCGTCATACTTTTGATCATCGTCCAAGGTCAACTCGATTTTATCAGCAGAGACAACAGGTGTTGCAGTTGATGACGAGTGCATGTCAGTTACAGCACCAACGGTTTTCTCGTCCTGCTTTTGATCATCGTCCAGGGTCAGCTGGATTATATTAGCAGAGACCTTAGCTGTTGAAGGTTCAGTACTGTAATAACGAGTGTCATTGTACAGGTGCTTGTCTTGTACTCCTGCTGGAAGATGAAGAAAAAGTATGAATGAAATTAAAACTGTTAGATAAGACCACATACTATAACATGCCTGATAAATCAGTAGAAACAAGGAAACTCCCCAAAGTTCTTTCAACAAGTTGGATAGAAGAGTATTTAGAACAATCAAAAGTCTTTTTATTAACAGCAGTTAACTAGTATTGGAGGGATATTGTACGTGTATGAACAGAATCCCTCTGGCTTAGAAGACTTGATAGCCTTACTCAGTAAAGATCTACTCGCCTTGACTTTGCATGTTTGTTTAATACTGATCACTTTTGTAGTTTGATGTAACATCATTGACTCACCATCACTTGGCAATTTCTCCTTTACTGCATGTTGTTTAACAAGATGTTTAATTTGTATTCTCCAAGTGATAGTCGGCATGGTAAAACAATCAAGTATTTGTACCACGTAGTTTCTCAGTGAATACAATAAAGATGGTTGGGCTTGTGGGATCGGAAGAGTAACATTATTGAACTCCGTAATGTTACACTTGGGCCAGCCTCCTTGCAGTGGACAAACTGTCGTCAAAGGAAATATAATCATTATTAATTATTCAAGTAGGTTTTTGGTGTAGAATTGCGTACATGGGAATCATATGAGAAAATAGAATTTAGCTGGGTGTTGGTTGGTTTAGAAAGAAACAAAAATCTCACCATCCTTGGCCAGTTGTTCAGGTTTTTCTTCGTACACTTCTATATATTTCTTCTGCAATCTGCAATCTTTTGCAGGTATCGAATCGTAATAATAATCATGTATCCCATCGGTATGGTGGATACACGTCACATACATGATGTCCGGGTTCTCCACCATCGTAGCGTTTAGTAGAGATGCTTCTAAATTGAAAAACAAGAATAGAATAATGAGGTGAATAAGATATAAGATTATATAGGAAGAGTGAATAAAACAAGACATGATTGACGCTGATGATGATAAGATGTTAGATTACGTAAGAAGAGTGAATAAAGCAAGACATGATTGGCGTTGATGTGGTAACGTTCTTTTCAATTACTAATGACTTTTGCAATTCTTTAAAGACGATCGAACCCTCATTCGACAAAACTTCGTAACATGATCTTTCTTACCGAAATAATCACCATGGTGATGAAGTTTGCACTGAATGTCTCTAATTTCATTTTTATCAATTTTAACTGGATTTATATACGTCGAGATTAAGATAAGCACGAAAGTAGAAGAGAGCGACATCTTGATGTCCACTCTCGTTGCTATTCCTTGCAAACTAATTAGATCAATGTGTGACGTAACAGAAGCCATCATCAGTTAGAATAGTGACGTATATACACAGGGTGACCGCGCGTTGATGTTGCATTTTAGCTTATTCTCTTTAATTCACATACGTTGTAGATTTTGGTAGTATGTTAATTTTAAGACAAAGAAAAATTGAAGGTCACCGACTTTGTTTTCGCGCATCTCTAAGGGTTTGAAGAAGCGAAAAAGTGTTTCCTTGAAATTTGGCTCATCAAAACATTGGAATGACGCCATTTTGATGAGCGCGCACGCACTAAACTCATGCATAGAAAGGCCTGAATTTAAACGGCAATAGACTGCGCGAGCTTTCGGCGATTTTCGAATGAGTGGATCTCGTTTTTCAGTCAGTCAATATAATATATAATAATTATAATTGTGTTATCAAATGATACAATTATCATAAATTCTAAATAGCTATAGTATAACATTCCATTCATATTGAATTCAAATTTGAATGTAGATTTGTAAAACCTGACATAATGTTCTGTTTGGCTTTAGAAGTTGTCGCCCACAAAACTATCTGTGTCAACCCGTCATGTATGGAATGCAGCTACGAGATTCGGACGAGAACGTGAAGAAAGAAGGCAAAGTACCACTAACAAAGGTAAGTACGACAATATCTACTTTTTATTTGCCAAATTCGAAAAAAAAAAAAAATCTAAAAATGCAATTCAAACCAGTGCCAGAGTTTTGATAGTCTCGTTCACAGCCGTCATTAGGTTCGGTCCCAGATACTAAACTGACTATGATCGTTGTGTTTATATGTCACTTGTATTATAGCGTCATTTACTTCCATTACCAGAATCCCTTGCAACCAGAATTCCTTGCACACTTTCTTTTGTACAGTTAATTAGCACCAATCGTTTTACTATTCTCATGAGGGAATACAAATTTGAATAAGAAAGAAAATTCGCGATGCATTTTGGTAGTTGTAGTAAAATGACGCCATCATGCAAACAGCCTTTTGCAAAAGGTTTTGGGTTCTAATTTCATTCAGGATGGTCTTTTAGCTTTTTTAATCTAATCACATCCCATAATCGCCAATAATAATTGTTTAAAGTAACACCCCTGGTGCTGTCAACATCTTGGAAGATGCGTGTTACTTTAATTGGCCAAAGCCGAACTCTTTTAATGGCTCGTTGCTTGATACTTTAGTTACAATATAATCATGCATATCCTCATCTTTCCCTTATCTAGAAGTTTACTAGATTGTTCTCAAGGAAGTACCATCCTCGTTTAGCTCTATTTTTTCGCTACTTATTATGCTTCATGCTTGGAGGACTCCTTGGTCTTATTCCTTACTTCATATTCTTGGTCGAGCTCTGCAAAGGTTTGCAATATTCCTGTATTCAAGAATATGCTGGTGAGATGTGCAAAATAGCACACACCATCTCTTCGTTTGTGCCATGTTTTTTTCCTCTCCTTTTCCTGTTTGTCTTTGTCAAACGTTTGTTCTTGTTTACTGTATTGATGTTATTTTCATCAAAATGACATCATTCATTCGAGTGAATGCCTGTCCAAGGTGTTAAAAAAGGTCTCTATCATTGCAAGGTCACCGCCGTCCACGCTTCGGTGCAAAGGCACGGTTACCTTTCAAGATGGCGCAGAGAACTTTGGAGGGAACTATTGCTTTCTTATTCTTTCTTCTTTTTCCTTCTTCATATTTCTTGTTTTTGCCTTTCCCCTTTGCTTTCCTTTCTGTTTTCTAGAGTACAATTTTCTCTTATTTCATACAGCAAGTCTCGCAGTCAAAAATGTTTATCTTCCTTCTTCTCCAAATGGCGGTAGCGAAAGCCTCTCAGGCAACGCTCGAAACGGCAAGACCTCAATCGATAATTTCACTAAATTGCAGCTGTTAACACGAGCTAAGAGGGGTAGGTTTTCTAGGAGAATTACTGCATGTTGCGTCTTTTTCCACATCAATGGGCTATTTTTACTTCTATCATATCATCTTAGCATCTAAGTTGTAGACTGTTAATTTTTTACTTTGGACAACTGGTTTAGGTTCTTAGAGATTCAGATAAGGTTAACGGCCCGAGATAGCCTGCAAGTGTACCATAACCCAGAGTCTTGTTTTGTTTGTGTTATTTCTTTTGTTATTTCAAAACTCAATACATTATTGTTCGGCCTTGTTTAAGCGTCAATAGGAATGTCAAAAGTGTTTAATGGGAACAAAAGGTTCCGTTAGTTACTCGTGGGATTTAAGATTAGAATGACTTTTTCTCCCTTGTCTTGTATTATAAAGCAAAAACATCTAAGATTTTTAGAAGCTTTAATGACTGCAAGGTATGCATTAAGGTCTTTTGACATGGTCTTCCTAATAAATAAAATTTATCTTAATCATACTAATTTCCTCTTATAATACTTACTCTCTCCTAATATTTCTAAGGCATCGGCAATAAAGATTTGACGGGTTTTCAAAGTACTGACCTAATAGTAACAGACGTCCAAGGCGTTATTGTGCCGAGTACTTTGAAATCTCGAAACGCTAATGCGAGTATTCATTGCATGTTCTTTGCTTGTAGTTACATTACCACCAATACCAGTGCCAACCTCTTTTCCAACATCCCTTAGGCCAACGAGAATAGCAATCAAAGAGAGAACAGGTATGATGACAATTTCCATTATTGTTGCTAGCTGTCTTGATTATTTCCATCGCGGCTTACGGCAATCTTGAAGTTCTGTCCCTTAGTTCTGTTGAAGTTGCCGCTGTCACTGCTGCAGTACTGCTGCTGTTCTTCAGAACACTGGGGTTTCAAACGCCTCGCGTTACTGCTGCTGCTCTTCAGTTGAATATCGTCTTTTTAGTATTTTTCTTATTATTGTTGCTCCTTTTTTGTTTTTTATGCGCAAAATTAAATTTAAAAATGCGGCTAAAATCTTTTTCAACTAAAATAGATTTTAGACTTGTTACTGCATAATTTGATATTACTACTCTACCCAGTATTTTTTATCGCCTTCGTAGCGTCTGTTATATATGAAATACATTTTAAATTGACCACGTGATACCAATGTTGTACCACGTGGACAGGTTTTTTTTACACCACGAAATGCACTTGTACTTAACATGACAGACGCTACAAAGGCGATAAAATATCACTGCCTCGGTATACTGGGAAAAGTAGTAATACTAAGTGCTGTGTGGTTGTTTTTGTTGCCACAGCCATTCATTCTGATGCCATATTTTGTCGTTGAAATTTTGTGTTTAACAGTGGAAGGCAAAGGGAATGAAGATATTTCTATCCAGTGCCTCGGTACTTTCAAAATCACACGCGTCTTGGCGTTTGGTATCGTAGGAGACACAAAGACTGTCACCGATTTTGATCGATATTGTCAAGCTAATATCAAGGACGTGGATAATGCTAAAATTTGCATCATCAGTCTCAAGAGGGTCTACAAAACTAATTATCCTCCGTTTATAAGCACTAAGGTTACGTATAAGTGCACCTACTTTACACGAAACTGAATCTGTCTGACGAAATGCCGTTACTCCGGCTTTATAAAGTAGCACTCAACAACAATACCAGAGAATCGAGTTGCCCCGTTATTTTCAAACAAAAACTTAAAAAGGACATATCTCAACTAAAGATGTAATAACTCTTTCCAGTCAAAATATTAAATTATGTAATAATTAGCTTAGTAGTAGATAAGATCGAGAGAATGAGAGAGAGAGAGAGAGAGAGAGAATGCGTGTGGGTGAGAGTGAGAGGACTAGTATAGCTTAGGACCTAGGATTAGAACACGACCACATCAGCTACGCTGTATATAACATATCGTGTATAAATAAATATTATTATTATTATTATTATTATTATTATTAATCTGATATTATTAACTGATCTGAAGAGGTTTAATAAAATCTCATGAGTTTCTGGTAGTTTTATTGTTTCTTTATCAAAAACAATTTTGTATTGAGCTTTTCAACCACTTGTGGGGGGTTGGACACAGCGAAGCATGACATGGCAGTGGAAACTGACCAATATACAGTCAATTTAAAAATGTTGTCGTCGAATAACTCAAGACTACGCGACTGGACCGAAAGGAACTCTGGGTAGCAAGTCATTGAAGCCGAGTTGAGTCCGTAATTTTATCTGACTAGTTATGCCTGGTCAAAAGCAAGAACCTTCGTAGGCGAGCGGGAAATGTTGAAGGAGACGTTATTTTGATGCCTTCATATTTTCGGAATTGTGAACTGAATCATAACTACTTTGTTTTTCTTTCCCTAAACTCGAAGACATGCATTTGATGGATCGTTTCTCGCCATTATTATCTTATTACTAGTGGGAACAATTAATTCAGAGCGAATATTCAACCGCTTCAGTGATTTTTACCCATATTCCTTTCGGTCCAGTCGCGTAGGCTTGAGCCGGTCGATGACAACGTTTTTTGAATGGACTGTAAGATCCCTCTATTTCGAGAGAGGGAAAAACAAAAATGGCGGAGAGAAAACAAGTAATGAATTTCACAGGTCAGTCATAAATTTTGGCTTCAAAAGTTGATTATGAGTATTGTTATCCTCATTCATTGCCGTGAGTTTATTTTCATCTCGATTTATTTTGCCTGAAACTGCTTTTTTTCTTATTTCTGGATGGGATGTTACAGACGTAATTTCGTTCTGAAATAACTTGTTCGCGACACAAGTTTCGGTTGCATAAGTGGAAAGCAGTTCTACTTTTCGTGAAGGATGTCGCTTAGAAAGTTTCACAAAACCTAAATTGCACCTTGTAACACCCCTGTGAAGCCACAGGCTTAACACCCTAAGTAGTAGTGGTTTGGGATTTCTCTGGTAAGGGATCCCTGTGGTACAGAGATGGCTGTTTATCGATAGAGTTGAAATTCTGCTTCTAAAATCTAAGTAGTCGTTATTCAAAATAGAATTATCTGGAAATAAAGATCAATAATTTATTATGTTTTGAAGTGTTTCTTTTTTTCTGCCAAAAAGCCGCAAAAACGCTTGTTTGGGGCTTAGAAAGTTCGGCGGCTAATTCGACTCGCTCACCTAGTGTAAAAATGAGCGAGTTCACCTCGATCAGGAAGATCAATGTTAGCAGATTCCACAACCTACTTTAGTCTTTTAATATCTGCATAGTCTGGATCCTTTCGAAGCTGGCCTAAAATAAAGCATTTTAGCGAGGTAATGTTAGACGCTCTACCCCAGCCAGCCAATTTTGTATGAAGTGCGACGCATTTTCTTATGGGCCACAATGCATTTCAAATTAGAACAAAAAATGTAATAATGGGTACAAATAAAGTTCTTCTTCATTTGGCTCATTAACCTCCCAATTTTATAAATAATGCATAGGTACATATGCACTGGGTGAAGGATGGTTTTATGTTGAAACTGCGCCTCCTCAAAGACAAGAATAAGAAACCACGTAGTGAAGCTTTATTGGCAAACTGACAGCTTGGTCGTATAAATGTCACGCCATGGCAACGTGTGTACAGTATTGCAAAAGAAAATGCAGAATAAATGATTCTCGGTTTTGTTTAAAATGATCCTGGGCACTCAACTTGCTGCAACAGTTCGTGGAACATAGTATAGATGACGATGATGATTGAGTCAAATGCATAAGTACGTCTTCTTTTCAAGGGTTACCACAAAAGAAAGGAATGATTGACAGGATGACAGGATGAGTCATGAGACCTGAAAACATCTCTTGACCTAAGATATTAAAGATCATTCATGACGACTATGACCTAATGTGTGCAGAGCAACCCTTTGTATTTTCATCCGTCTGCATTAACGGACGGGCATCTCTATTTGGCTGAATCATGCTTTACGCAGCCTTGGTTTTCGTTCTTCTCGGCCAGTGCCTTGCAGATCTTTCTTCTGAGTACGACCATTTCGTTGCATTGGATCCTTCACAGAAGATAAAACTCTACTGGACTGTGGACCAAGCTGAAGAGAGCATCTCGTTTGCTGTGGAGGCCGTCACTACTGGATGGATTGGCCTTGGATTCTCACCCAGTACTGGTAGAATGAAGGGAGCTGATATCGTGATTGGATGGGTTAAGGATGGAAAACCGTATTTAACGGTATAAAGCTACTGTGTTGTTGCTACCGGCCTTTACTTTGTCGGAAATTGTCGCTGCGTGCTGCTATAGATTTTGTTTAGTTTCTTGACAAATTTGTGTACAAGCATTTGCGCATAGATATAGATGTCTAATCGCCTAGGATGGAGCATTGCTACAGTCGAAACAGCGATGACTACATTATCTATCAAAGAATTTTCCAACTAACTTAATTAGTTCGTATTTCTGTTAACAGGACCGCCATGGTGAAGGTTATTTCTTACCCCCGTTGGACGATTCACAGGATTACAAACTCATTTCAGGCACGGAAAAAGACGGTAAAACAATGATAAAATTCAGCAGAAAGATTGACACTTGTGACAACCAAGACTACAAATTCGAGGTATGTGTTGTTCAATGTTGTTGGGGGTGGTTATTGATAAGATATCGAAGGGTGGTTCTGGACCAGCACAGTTTTTTAGAGGGTGGAACGGTGATACCTAGACAACGCAAAAATGACAAAGTCATGTTTAATTTAGATTTATTTGATTTCAGAGCTTTTAATTAGGAATAAAGTTAGTATCAGTTACCACATATGTTTATTTTCATTGCATAGTTTCTTTATTTGCACATTTCAGTAAGTACAGCAAAAATCATCGGTTTGTTTGCAGTTTCTTCTTCGGTACTAATTTGCCGGATCTTGAACAAATTACAGCTAGTCTAGTCAGTTTTCCCACCTCATTTTGTTTACAAACCCGAGATTAACCACAGGGAGCCCAATTTAGATAAAAGTGAAAGTTGAAAACGAAATCAGGATATACATTGAGTAGTTATCTATAAGTATTAATGTATAATGATACTCTAAAGAGTATTTACTATGGAAATCACTAGAGTGATAAAACATCCGTTGGAATGCACGTCTTGCTGCGGTAGATTTATGTACCACGTGACCATGAAAAGGGATTCACAATGTATGGCATGTTTTTGAGTGAGTGGCCGTAATGCTTGTTGCTGTCATAAAAGGAAGTACCGCTCTCGTCAAGAATCTTCAGCTTGAACGGGTCAACTTAGTTCACATATAGTCCAGATGATCATGGAAATCATTCAAGTTTGCATTAGTGAACTCTTTAATTTTTCTATCGAACGCTACTACAATCACATCACATCAGGGGCGTAGCGAGGACCTAGGAGCTGGGCTTTCGTTTTGGTTTAATATGTTTTGTTGTGTTTTGTTTTGTTTTGTTTTGTTGTGTTGTGTTGTGTTGTGTTGTGTTGTGTTGTGTTGTGTTGTGTTGTGTTGTGTTGTGTTGTGTTGTGTTGTGTTGTGTTGTGTTGTGTTGTGTTGTGTTGTGTTGTGTTGTGTTGTGTTGTGTTGTGTTGTGTTGTGTTGTGCTGTGCTTGTGCTGTGCTGTGCTGTGCTGTGCTGTGCTGTGCTGTGCTGTGCTGTGTTGTGTTGTGTTGTGTTGTGTTGTGATGTGTTGTGATGTGTTGTGTTGTGATGTGTTGTGTTGTGTTGTGCTGTGATGTGTTGTGTTGTGATGTGTTGTGTTGTGTTGTTGTGTTGTAATGTGTTGTGTTGTGTTGTGTTGTGATGTGTTGTGTTGTGTTGTGTTGTGTTGTGATGTGTTGTGTTGTGTTGGTGTTGTGTTGTGTTGTGCTGTGCTGTGCTGCTGTGCTGTGCTGTGTTGTGTTGTGTTGTGTTGTGTTGTGTTGTGTTGTGTTGTGTTGTGTTGTGTTGTGTTGTGTTGTGTTGTGTTGTGTTGTGTTGTGTTGTGATGTGTTGTGTTGTGTTGTTTTGTTTTTGTTTTGTTTTGTTTTTTGTCTTTTTTCAAAAAAGTTGTTTCAAAATTAAACGTGCCCCCCCCCCCCCCCCCCCCCACCCGCTACGCTACGCTACTGTATCACATGCTAGTCTTGTGTTTTGTTACCAATTCAGTTGTTTTTTTCTATTTGCCTGAAGTCCCATTCCTTTCATCAGTTTTCCTCAGCTTCTAAACTTCCAGTTAGATTTCACTGGTCGAAGAGCCATTCTATGGAGATGCCATTGCTAAATCCTTTCTTTTTTCCTCAGGAAGGAACAACTAGAGTGATTTTTGCGTATCACGACGAAGATCCCACCTCTGACAACAACATGACGAAGCATTCTGATAAAGGTTCACGAAGCCTTCTCCTGCTAAACTTTGTGAAAACATCGAAACCTGATCCATCCTGGAAAAAACTAGAACTACTTATGAACAATGTAAGTCAGTCTATTAAAGTGCTTTTCACACTTCTGACAATATTCACAGTACTGATTGATTCCACGGCCTCCCCTCCCCAAAACACATGCTTGTTACATAAGGGACTTCACTCTCTTTTATCTTAACAAATCATTCCTCCCTACCTCCCCTCCCCAAAACACATGTCTTGTTACATAAGGGACGTCACTCCCTGTAATCTTAACAAATTATTCCTCCCTACCTCACCTCCCCAAAACACATGCTTGTTACATAAGGGACGTAACTTCCTTTAATCTTAACAAATCATATCATTCCTCCCTACCTCCCCTTTCCTAAAAACTCAGGCGCAGGAACAAATAAACGGCCACTGGAAGAAGGGTTAAATGCATCCTTGGGTGCTTACCATTTACCCGGAAAAACTTGAAATTCATGTTAGAAAACATAATATGGTATGTGTCATTCCGATCGGAAGGTTCCGGAAAACTCGGTCTTCAGATTGAGGTAATAAAATAAATAAATAAATCACTTTTACTTAAAGTGTCTAGTCGTTCTAGCACTTTCGCACTAATGGGGACACTTTTCGCTCATACGCACTACCACTTCATTCAATATCATCATTTCGTCTGGGAATTAATTTTTGTTCCTTCAAGATGACTGTTCCAAAACTTCACACCAGCTACATGTGCAGACCCTTCAGGCTTCCCGATTTTGGAGGAAAGAAACACATTGTGAGGGTGAGTTTGCTAGAGTATAGACGATTCTTCATATAAATAAATAAAATGAATAAATAAATAATAATTCCTGAGCATTATTAGAACTCAATGCTCTTACATAAGTGTCCTAATTAAAGTCAAAAACAATAAATAAAAATTAACAGAGATAGATACCTATGAGATAGATAGATACCTAGAAAAAAA
The DNA here is from genome assembly GCF_029948245.1 of Actinia tenebrosa. NCBI lineage: Eukaryota > Metazoa > Cnidaria > Anthozoa > Actiniaria > Actiniidae > Actinia > Actinia tenebrosa. Next base: position 8,928,272 of record NW_028292570.1, read on the forward strand.
CTCAGGATGCGAACAAATAAGTTTTAAGCGCTGATTTAAACGAGCATATCGTACTAGCAGTCCTAACGTTGTATGGTAACGAGTTCCATAACCTAGCAGCAGCCACGGAAAAAGATCTGTCTCCAGATGTCTTAGACCTAGATTTAGGAACAACTAATAAATTAGAGCTAGAGTATCTTAGATTTCTTTCTGGTTGATATTTAGCTACAAAATCAGAAATTTAACTAGGAGCCTGTCCATTTAAAGCCTTAAATGTAATCAATAGGATCTTAAAATTAATCCTCTTAAAAACTGGTAACCAATGCAAATTACGAAGAACAGGTGTAATGTGTTGGTTTTTCTAGATATTATGATATCATGATATTATACGGCATTTTGTGTAATTGAATGTACCATGGTATGGCAAGACTCTGCAAACTTGATAATGTATTTCGCCATGATAATAGAAACTTTTCACTGGAATGCTTGAGAAATTTCGTATGAAACTAACTTAAGGGACGAGCCATGCCATGAATATGATTACTGTGCATGAGCATTTGTATTGGATGCGCATCGGCGCTTTAATTTGCTTAAATAATGTCGTCACTTCTGTTCCGTGACCGCTCCGTGCGTTGTGCCGTTTCCGGCACAGTTATAATAAATCAGATAAGGGAGCCGTGCCGTAACCACGATGGTATACAGTCAATTCAAAAAACGTTGTCGTCGACCGGCTCAAGCCTACGCGACTGGACCGAAAGGAATATGTGTAAAAATCACTGAAGCGGTTAAATATTCGTTCTGAATTAATTGTTCCCCCTAGTTATAAGATAATAATGGCGAGAAACAATCCATCGAATGTATGTCTTTGGGTTTAGGGAAAGAAAAACAAAGTAGTTATGATTCAGTTCACAATTTCGAAAATATGAAGGCATTAAAAAAACGTCTCCTTCAACACTTCCCGCTCGCCTACGAAGGTTCGTGCTGTAAACCAGGCATAACTAGTCAGATAAAATTATGGAGTCAATTCGGCTTCAATGATTGCTACCCAGAGTTCCTTTCGGTCCGGTCGCGTAGTCTTGAGTTGGTCGACGACAACATTTTTTGAATTGACTGTATACCGCGTCCCTGCAGCAAACTGATTACACGACTACAAAGGAGCATCATAGTATCATATGTGGTCTTTTTCCATTTAAAATAATTTCCTACTTCTAGATACTGCACCAGTAATTGAACCTAGCAATTCATTGTCAAGGTATTTAGTTGAATTCATAATTGCAAGGGTACAATATTTTTTCTAGTTTGAGCCCGTAGTTCAACCAGGTAACGAAGGTTTCGTTCATCATTTTGTCATCAACGAATGCAAAGGAAAAGTTCCTGATCACCTGCTTAACTACACCGGAAACTGTATCGACTATGCCAATATGCCCGCAGAGATCCTGAAGTGTAAACAAGGGGATGTAATTTATGACTGGGGTGTTGGTGCTGGGGTAAGTTACACTTTGACTATATTAGGGACCTTAAGCTGCAGGACGGCAACAATGGGCGACAACGTCGGCGAAATTGAAGCGCTTCAACCTTCTATTGTATTATTATGTTTACCTAGTATTTTACTCAATCAATAAGCATCCCCGTTTTAGAGTGAAATGTCGTCTTTTGGGAGCGCTTTACTTATAACGAAAATCAGCAAAGATAAGCTTCTGGCCGCGTAGCCGTTCTCTTTAGTACGTAAAAATAGGACCTTTTCACGTCTTACTTTCAGCATAAGACGGCAATGTTGCATAGTATTTCGTACATTCCAACGAGTATCTATTGAATAGCGCAATTGGTGCTATCGTATGTTTACCGTCGTCGTTTTCGTTGCCGTCCTGCAGCTTAAGGTCCCTATTATCAAAGTTAGGAGTTTCCGTGAATGAAAGATAGTATTATACTTGGAAAACTCAATGTTCCTCATTTCAAGAAGTAAATATTTAATTCAAGCGAAACGATACACCGTTCTCATAATGGCTGACAAGTGCTCGAAAACGAGGTCATGCAACAGTCATTACTTCACGATAAAACATATAAAAGCATATAGAAGAAAAGTATAGACATTGACCTTTTTTGACCTGAATTCCCACTATCCACCTTTATTTTGTATGAGCAGCCTTGCAAGATGACTGGGCGGCCTCGTTTTCGTGCACTTATCAGCCATTGTGAGAATAGTGCATTCTTTCATTTTTTCAGCCGTTTGTGTATCCTGAACACGTTGGGTACCCTGTGGGAACGAACGACAGTGGCTCGGTAATTATCATGGAAATTCATTACGACAATCCTAAAAACATAGAAGGTAAGAAATTCTGAAATATGTCGGGAATAATGTCCACTTGCCCGAAAGCTCGGGGAAGGGAGGAACAGCCAGGAAATGTGGTTAGTAATGAGGTGTAGACACTGAGGGTGGTCAGTTTACAATCATGAGAGGTGGTTAGTAATGAGGTGTAGACACTGAGGGTGGTCAGTTTACAATCATGAGAGGTGGTTAGTAATGAGGTGTAGACACTGAGGGTGGTCAGTTTACAATCATGAGAGGTGGTTAGTAATGAGGTGTAGACACTGAGGGTGTTCAGTTTACAATCATGAGAGGTGGTTAGTAATGAGGTGTAGACACTGAGGGTGGTCAGTTTACAATCATGAGAGGTGGTTAGTAATGAGGTGTAGACACTGAGGGTGGTCAGTTTACAATCATGAGAGGTGGTTAGTAATGAGGTGTAGACACTGAGGGTGTTCAGTCTACAATCATGAGAGGTGGTTAGTAATGAGGTGTAGACACTGAGGGTGGTCAGTATACAATCATGAGAGGTGGTTAGTAATGAGGTGTAGACACTGAGGTTGGTCAGTCTACAATCATGAGAGGTGGTTATAGTTATGGAGGTAGTGGGGGGTAGTGAAAGACGATTTGATGTGACCTTGTTTACGCCCTCATTCTCTCTTTTGCATCCTTATCAATATTTGGTATCCTGCTTGGAAGAGTTTCTTTCTACAATTTAAAAAGATACGTAGATTTATAAATATTTGGTTGAAGGACGGCTCGACAGCTCTGGAGTAAGGCTCTACTACACGTCTGATCTACGTACATACGATGCTGGTACTCTGAGTATAGGGGTTGGCGTTTCCTCGTGGATGGTCATACCACCCAACCAAGACGACTGGATCACTACGGGATACTGTAGAAAGGAATGCACCCAAAAGGTAGATTGTCGTTGTAGGGGGAGAGGAGGTGAGTGACGGGTCACTGGATCACTACAGGATACTGTAGAAAAGAATGCACCCAAAAGGTAGATTGTCGTTGTAGGGGGAGAGGAGTTGAGGGAACAGGGAGGAATGACCATAATATCTTCGAAAAAACTGCCGGCATTAACTATTTTTGCGAGGGTAGGATTTTGCGAGGGGAAGAGAAAGTGGATAAAACTGTATATTAATTTAATTTCTATTTACTAACCTTCTATCCTAAAGGCCCTTGAAAGCAGTCCACTTCAGGACAAAGGAATCAAAATCATTTCTTCTTTTTTACACACACACTTAGCAGGTAAGAGCTAAATTTATTAGAGAATGATTCTAGGAGGACTTATGGAGTTGATAAAGTCCACATGGAATACCCTTTGCTTTTTTCTAACAAAATAATCCATCCCATAATATGCCATGATGCTTTTAAAACATTCAAAATGCGCAAACTAAATGAGAGCCCCGACTAAACTTTTTAATTAAACAATTTTTTTTATTTGTTCTGTGGCGTTCTTTTCGACGCATGCGCAGGTCGTGCGGTCTGGACCCAACATATCAGGGACGGTGTTCAGCTTCCAGATATTGCAAGGGATAACAACTATGATTTTAACTTTCAGGTACAGTTTTACTATACATGTTTATTTTTATGATGTTTTTTGTTTGTTAAAGATTTTTGTAAAAGCATAACCTCGCCAACAGCAGCTCTTACGTGTACTAGGTTCTTGATTTTTCATCATTTTCTGTATTACTTTTTTCGTATTTCTCAGGAGATTCAAGTTCATGCTAAAGAGGTTCACTTTAAACCCGTAGGTTGCTTCACTAGTTAATTGCCACTATTTTGATGCCTCGATCACGTGATTTGATGTTATTTTTATTTCCATACCAGGGTGACGAGATGATTCAACAGTGCAAGTACAATACCAAAGATCGTACCAATACAACATTCGTGAGTCTAAACGATAACAATGGCCCTATCTATTTGTCCTCCTAAATAATCAATGGTGTAGCATGTGTATTAGAGCTGGGGGACCGAGAAAAGCGCACGCGCGTTTTGGCGCAAAAAATCCCGCCAAAACCTTGTCTGGAGTAAAACTGTCGGGTGTCTAAGGAAGGAAAAAAGAGAATCTTCCCATTTCCAGTCTTCTCGAGCATGCGCAGTGTATGCAGGGAGCCCAGCTTCCTTATTTCAACATTCATCCTGATATGTTTTGCAGGGAGGACTTAGTACATCAGAGGAAATGTGCATAAACTACATGACATATTATCCACGATTAGGAGGACTACGTAAGAGCTGCTTCAGTAGCAACAGGCCAGCAGTCTACAAGTTTCTCTTAAAACACTTCCCGTAAGTCGGTTATTCCTTAGGCGTTTATATATTATGAATTTCCAGTTAAGGATAAACTGTGTAGCACTTTATTTAGAGTATGTAGATGAAAAATAAAATTTATATGGTTTTAGTGCTTACAAAAATGTCTACATTAGGCGTTTGTTGCTTTCCTTTCATCCAGATCGTCCCTTCTTTCACACATCGACTCGTTGATCCATCTTCCTTCCGTCGTTCCTCTCTCCCTCTTTCTTTTCCTCTTCCCATCCTCTCCTCTTTCATTCCTCCAACTTTCCTCCGTCTTTCTTGCACTTTTTAAATATTCATTCACTACTGAATTTTATCTAATGCGTTTTGTTTAAATTCAGGTCTTACAAAGCTTATTCTAAGAGGTGGTACAACCCTCTTGTCGCAGCTAAACCCAACTGGACCGACGAAATGGCAAACGATTTGAGAAATTTCCTCGATAAAGAAAACTTGATATCAGACTGCTCAAACAAAGGAAACCGTAGCAACTTTGAAGTAAGTCACAAATCGGAACAAGCTCCATTCAGCATACTGCAGTACAGGCCTGGGAATGGAGAGGGGGGAAGATTTCAATCCGAAATGTTTCAAAACTTGCGAGGTATCTATCCTAAACGAAATATGGGGAAACCACTTGGGGTGAGGATGGGAGTCTTTAGCACTACTGTGCTACTATCTTTGTAGCATAAAGCGGCTACGAACATTTTCCCCCCTAGTCACCCGAACGAAATGTCTTTTACTTGGTGCCGTACCCCCAACATTAGCTGGCACCATTTATACACCTGGGTGAAGAAACGTACGGATGTTTTTGGCCTAATTTGAATATCTTGTTTTCCTTCCAGGAACAAATTGACCCAAAGAACCTTAGGAATAAGGTTACGTTCAGCAAGCCATATCAACCACCGCCTTCGGCTTGTGATGTAAACAGTTCGTCGACGGCTTTGAGAGTCAGCATAATTCATCTCTCGTTGATCAGTATCTGGGCTATCTGGGCTCTTGGAGCTGGCGTTCTCTCCCTCTAGTGTAGTTCAAACCATTGTTTGCTTGTTCTGGTTCACTATCTGAATCGCACTTCACCTACATGATCACTAAATTTAGATGCTAATCAATAAAGAAAAAATGTATGAAAATGATAAATCTCATGTCAAACTCTCTAGAGGTAAATACTTGATTTGTTGCATGCACACTGTGACGTCATTCTCATCGAATGCTGCCAGCTTTTTTGGGAAAGATTTATTCATTGAATTTTAGCTCTTTATATAAATTTCATCAGGGAAAAAAATAAAGCTTCCGGTCGAAAATGTGTACAATATTTCCCCATCGTGATCTAGAAAATTCACCTCAAAACGACTATGTACGGCTGTATGATGCATCAGTGTGCTGCTTATCACTGTTTTCATTACCATGCCGCTAATTAAGACAACAGTACTTGCAACAGGGAAATTGGGCAATACACTGCCGTCAATCAGAGTATGTAAAGATATCTGAACAATTTTCTTTTGATTGATGTGCTTTATAAACTCAATATACTCATAAATACTAATAGGTTTATTTGTTCCAGAATTAGTTGAATACCTCTGTATCACCATAGTAGCGCATCTTTGGTGTCCCATGAATACTCTTGTGCAATGTTTACAACTCGGCGCACTCAAACTGAAAACTGAATGAAATCTGTTTTGAGAAATTCAGAGCTATTTAGTACTTTACAGGTGTTTAAACAGAACTTCGAGGAGCTCTGAAAGAAATGAATCAGGATCAGATCAAAGACCGAGTGAGTAAAGAAGAGACAATTGGGTGTTCACCCTTTAGCCGCTAGCCATATGTGTGGCGTCTTGGAGAGACGAGAGATTGATATACAGCCACACGTGAAGTAATTCTCAGGGAATCCGTATTGGGTTGAATAATCAAATCTTTTTTCATTTTCGTCTGCGTTATTTTCTATGAGATTGGGTCTGTAGCAATTCATGATGACTTTTATTACTAGCTATCTTGCAACGTAGATTTACTACGCGAAGCATAAACACCCATAAATAAACATACCAAAGAAAATAAACATTGCAGGATAAATAGAGTTAGCTTACGCGCATACCCTTGCACAAACCAGTCCTATCGTTCATGGACTGTCTCTCAATTTATATTACAAGCTGTATGGATCATGCATATTCCTATTCTTGGAGTGTATGTTACTTCATAGCCGCCATGTTGGTTGACTATATAAAGCATTGCTCATTACGCTTCTCTTGTGCTAGATCAACCAAGATGGCGGCTGTTTCATTGTTATTTTTATCTCAAGGGATCACGTGTTTGCACTCCAAGAATAGTAAGAGTTAATATCCGTTTGCGTTATAGGAAGAAAAGAGGGAAAAGTTTTTCCAACTTGTGAAAACATTATCTAGAAATTAATGTTAACAAATTTGTAGTCCTTAAATAATCGGCAGTTGAGATTTTAAAAAGTCGTTTTTACAAATTTGTAATAAATGACCGAGATCCGCACCCTGCTTTTACCTTAAAACAAACAAACAATAGAATGATAAGCAAAGCGATAATATATGATAAATAGCTGTCACTATTTGGCTTGGAATTCATACATGGTCTTCTAGCTTTAGGCCGTAGTTACTTGACGATCAATCTCGCCTTCTTTTTCTTCTTCTTGTTCTTCTTCGTCTTCAAGCTCAATGTCAAATCCCCCGGGGCTCATTTCCAGTTCTGGTTGTTCAACACCAACGTTCATGTCTTGGTAATTCTTCAGGTCATTATTACCTTCTATCCCAGAAACGTCACTCCCTGCTTGGTTTATGGTCAGGAAGAGGTACAAACAGCACGAGATAGAACATTGTGGGTTCTTCCTGATGACCTGCACAGTCTGTACTAACGTTACCATATAATTGACTGTGGAACAAAAACATGAAACAAATAGAACAGATCAGAATTTAGAAATGTGGGGATGGCTAATCCCCGACAACTGTTATACATCACTGAGAAGCCTCATGTCATGTAACAAGACACTATGTTCGATTCAAGGATCGTACAATAGCGTACAACTAAGAATGCACATTCTATTCTACTAACCAGCCATGATGGCGATGACAGCAACATTAGCAATCATCAGCACCGCTGTTACAAAAGCTTCATCAACGTGGGTATTAACACTTGAAGACAGGCTGTCACTAGGGATCTTCAGTAGCATCCCAACGATCATGTTCACCATGGTAGCCAATAGTGACGTCAACTGTAGCCAGTGTTCAAAGGTGTCTGTGATTGGCTTGTAGTAAGCAAACAGCACGGCATATATTCCTGATATTATGGCTGTTACACCAAGGTATGTACGACTTTCAGCATGAGCCAGCAGAATGACGGACGTCAGAAGAACTTTGCGCACCAGTTCGATGATTTCCCAAAACCACACATTACTGGCGTAGTTCTCGTACACGAATTTCAACCCTTCCACGATACCATCATGCTTTGTATGCACTCTTTCCTCGCGGGAAGCATGCTGTCCTCCTTTGTAGCGATATTTCCAAAGCAGGTAGAAGATGAGCGATGGAAATCCAGCAGGATAGACGACAAGGACATAAAAGAAGAGGCTTTTGACCTTGAAAGTTTTGCTTCCACATTCTACAGAGTAGTCAGATTTCAAGTACGACTTGCAGAACTTCTCATCTGTCGAGGTGCAGACTTCCTGGCAAGTCTCGGGGAGAGCCTGGAAAATGTAGCTGCATGTCATGGGGAACGAAATGAATAAGATCAGGAAGACCGTGCGGTAACAACGCTGTTGAAGAAGAGACCTCCTCTTGCTAGGGATTTGTCTGACCCTGATATGATAATATACGATTCCAGCCATTATAGCAACAACATTAAATAGTACTGCAGCAAGCAGTTTGACGTGAACATTAGTCTTGAGGGAGTCTGATATGCAATGAAGTGGAGCTGCTTGTAGAAGATTCATCTGGAATACCTCTGCATACCTGACCAGCTTGATCATGGCATAAGGCCAATGGACGTACGAGAAACTGGAGATTGTTCCTGAAGTGACTTGGTAGAATCCAATCAGGATCTTAAGTCTGGCTGTCATGATATCAGAGAGAGATCTCCCACTTGACTTTTTCTTTTTGTCTCTTATCAGCAAGACAATCAGACCCACTACAATCACAATGACAAGTATGATCTGGGTTACTATCCAGGGTGGGGTGGGGCATTTGCGGCATATCGATGCGAGCATGTAAAAATGTCTACTGCACATTGCACACATGGGACCCTCGTAACCAACAGAGCATTCCGAGTCTATACCACCTTTGCACGCCGATGCAGTAGGACATGCGTAGGCTTTAGGAAGACCTTGAGTATAGTGAGCCAGATTTTTGTTATATGATTGGCTAGTGACTTGTAACTCGGCAGAAAAGTTCAGGTACATGTGTTTGGTTTCTGTAGAATTCCACTTCCAATAGAAACCAGGTAACAGGTTGATGGTCTCGTTTGTACATTTGTATCCTCGTGTACATGGGAAACAGGCCGCAAAGCGATGTACACGGTAATGGTCGTCACGGCAAAAACAGGCTCTGAACAAAGCTGGGTGATCAGGACTGGTTCCTGTAATACGAATGTGTTCAAATGTCAATGAGAAAGGAATATGTTTTGTCAAACATTTTATGAAAGGGAGTGTGCAGTTTCCATGACACTTGTGCATATATAATATTTAATACCTTCTGGACATTTCTGACAGTCGGCTTTTTGTACTCCTGGTGAACTTTGCAGACTCACAAAAGTTCCGTCTGGACACTGTTTACATCCTATACCATGAGAAAGTATTTTGTATTGTGCCTGCTCATCTTGATAGAAACCACCTTGTTTTAAAAGGAAAAAAGTTTTAGGAATAGGCGCAGCATACTGGGCTATTGGGACCGCCAATAGTTTTGAACATTGCTGGCATGTGTCATTGTGAGACCTTTACATTTTAAACTTTTAAAGATTGGAAATATCATTTCCTCGTTATCGTGGTCGTGAAACTTCGGATTGTAAAAAATCGAAAATCGATCACGATTCAGTGTTAACTACGCGCACGAGACCAATTTTAAAAAACTCGTCTTCGAACTTGTTCTCGTACTCGTCGTTGGATCTAAATATAGGTATAGTAACTTTTAAAGATTGGCAATATCATTTCGTACTCGAAAATGACAGGAGGATAACAACAATATCCTGACCCTTTTCGGGAAAATATCACTATCCTAGTTTCTGAAACATCGACCATGGCGAAACGTGGTTCAAATGACCACGAGTTTTCCTGGACAGGAACTACGATATATAACTAGTGGAAAGTGAAAAAATGCTTTATTCGAAGGAGATGGAATGTGGCTTGATGTATCGTAAAGAGAACGTTCTATGATGATGTTCATCACGATGATGATGATGATGATCAAAGTTTTAAAAGGTACGTTTTTTTATTACAAGCAAAGTTTGATTTTATTCTTTTAATGGGTATTCATGATCATCATGATATTTTGGTAGATGATGGTCCTTTATGCAAAGACGCTTCTCATATACTAAAGGCGGATTCAGATATTGAGTTATGAGAAGGACGGGTATTTATGGAGTTACTCGCTTCGAGTTACGCGCTTTTCGAGTTACGCACTCGACCACACCCAAATTTGACGTTGTCACGCAGTGCGCGTAACCACATACATACTTTATTGCAATTCGATGTCATTAAGAAAGTTGTGTGAGTTCGAATAACGCTATAGGCGCGTAACTCGACAGCAGGAACAGATTTTTTGTAGTTCAAGTTACGCTCTAATTAATGAATAAATAATACTCAAATTTTGAAATGATTGGCCTAAAAAATTTTTAAATTTTGCTTCAAACTTATGACTTATTTTATTGATACCCAATAAAGGTTGTAAATTAAAAAGCCTGGAAATCCTATCAAATCCTATTCAGATATTGAGTTATAAGTGATTCAGATATCAAGAGGACATCCTACCTGCTGGACATGTATTGCAAAAGCCTCCCTGTTTGAAAGTTCCGTATGGACACGGAAAACATTCAAATTGGCCATGTGGATTTCTTTCAACAATGTATCCTCTTTCGCTATAAAATCCTTTACATCTATCACAAAGAAATGCAGTTGTTTCCGATGCGAGATTTCGAAAACTGTGAAAAGAATAATTACAAACAAATTACCTTTGTTACTGCGAGTCCCAGGGTCAACAGTATAACTATTTCCTACGAATGGTCAGGGCTGTTTATAGGTTTATATCTTTATTCTTCTTTAAAACACATCTCTTTATTAAAGTGTCTAGTCATTCTAGCACTTTCCTACTAATTGGGGACACTATTAATTTGCACACACTACCACTACATTTAATATTATATGCACACAACGCTTAACTCACATGCTGATTTTTACGTAGGGAGGAAACCGGAGAACCCTGACAATACCCTCGTAGCATAGGAGAGAACAATACATGAAAGAAACTCAAATTACATGTGGCGACCGCAGGACTCGAATCAGCGACCCGACCCGTTGGACTCGGGTGAAAGACGACGTGTTTGCAGCGTACGCCACCAATGCTACCCAGCAACTTATTCATAATCTAAGAAGAACTGGCGCACGGGTTCGCAAATCAATCCTAACTAATTCAAACTAGTTAGAGCTGTGCTCCAGGGTCATACATAGACTGTATAGCGACTGTCAAAGGTGTCTTTAATATGTCAGTTAACATATTTTGAGCTACCTCACTGGTGATTAACGATGACACGTCTGTATTGTTATATAAATAAACTAATATTTCAAAGGATTACGAGGATAAAGTTTTAAAAATTGATTGAGTAACTTACACCTGTAGAATGATTTGTTTATTTTGGTTCATCAGGGTGGCAGGGACAATCCTCTGCAACTTAGTATCAGCCAGATTTCTGATAACAAAAATAATGAATGACGATTCTTATAAAGAACAATAACAATAAGAATAATAGTATATATGTTATAATGATGGCACGAATATTATTGCTAAACCTAATATTGAAGAGGCTCTAAGTTTAAACAAAATCAAGAAAAATGCTAAAATTCGATCCTAAAAATGTGAATCAGATAGACTGTTAGTGTATGTCAAAACTAGCCAGCGTAGCGGCTCTCGGGAGCCGCTACGCTGGCTAGTCAAAACGGAAAGGGAGGCTGCACGAAAAGCGCCGACAATTTCTGAATTGTGAAAAATCAAGGCTATTTATCTAGCCAATGAGAGCACTACAGCCCAGACCCCACAACATTTGCTACAGACCAATGTCACCAATTAACTTGAATGAGTGGTTGTGCAGGGGCCGTGGTAATCGATCTATCGTTATCTTTCCTTAATTTATTAACCTGACTTAGTGGGGGTTGACTTCACATATGGGGATTTAGTTCCTCCCTGTCAACATCCTTTTTGCCTTTTTTTGTCATCTTTTTGCAAATAAAGTCGTTATGAATAAATAAATAATGCATGCCCATAATTGGGCCTTGCGATCTTGGAACAACGTTTATTGAAATAAGTGTATTTGTTAAGACTTCTTACATATATCGAAGATAGGACATCGATATGAATGCTCCATCTTCGATGATCTCCAAAGGGTTAGAAGAAAGCCATCTAAAGCAAGCGCATGATTCAGAATTAGGAGACCCGCGAATAGTCGATTTTTCCCCGCATCACCACTGACTTTGACCTGTCGTAGGTCCTTCATATGGACAAGCAATAGAACCCAGTAATGAAGCCAGGCAGGCAAAATAGTAATAATAATAACAATCATCATCATCATCATCATCATCATCATCATCATCATCATCATCATTATGTCATGGTCCTTATCAGGCCCTTGAAAAATACCGCTATCAAGGAAAGCATACGTTGTTTAAATATGCACCAAATTTCAAAGATATAACTATAGAATTGTTTACTTTATTAGTTTTAGCATCCTGACTTACAGCATTGCTGTACTATATAAACGTCCAAAAGTTGTATTTCTGATTCTTCTTATAAGGTTATTCTGTAAGAGACTGCATAAAAATTAATGTTTGATTAATTTTAATTTACTACCGCTACCGCTACCGCTACTGCTACCGCTACTGCTACTGCTACCGCTACTGCTACTGCTACTGCTACTGCTACTGCTACTGCTACTGCTACTGCTACTGCTACTGCTACTGCTACTGCTACTGCTACTGCTACTGCTACTGCTACTGCTACTGCTACTGCTACTGCTACTGCTACTGCTACTGCTACTGCTACTGCTACTGCTACTGCTACTGCTACTGCTACTGCTACTGCTACTGCTACTGCTACTGTCTACGTTGAATATCAGATACTCACAAAACAGTAGCTCTTTTTGCCTCAGAATATTCAAAAGCGCCATCTTCTATATCTTCTATTTGGTTATTCGGTAGAGCACTAGAACAACAACCACAACAATGAGTTTTTTACCCCAAAGTATTCGTGTCAGTGATATGGTTGCAAAATCATCACAGCGTTAATCTAAAATAGCATTCCATTTTATTTTTCAATTTACCAAGTTACGCGTTTATCCTTGGTTCAGAGTCACGAAGAGAAACCAAAACTGACCGAATGGGTTTTCTTGTGTGTCTAGTGTTTCAGAAAATCCGCGAAAAAGCCGACAAGTCATTTACGTAAGCTAAGCTGTTACAGTGTTTACAATAAAAGGGACTTATAGCGGATAATATAATCATCTTCAACGTCATCATCACCCTCGCCCTCACCCTCACCCTCACCCTCACCCTCACCCTCACCCTCACCCTCACCCTCACCCTCACCCTCACCCTCACCCTCACCCTCACCCTCACCCTCACCCTCACCCTCACAATCACCACCCCCATCATCACCACCACCACCATCATCATCATCATCATCATCTTCTCCATCACCGTCATCATTTATGATAATAATAATAATAACAATAATAATAATAATATAATAATAATAATAATCTCACATGAAATCCCCTGGATGTATGTTATATAATGTCATGTCAATAAGTGTCTGGTCCCCTTTTTGTAGTCTTTTCTTGAGTTCCAAATAATGGCTGTAAAAAAATAGATATATTTAATACATTGTAAGAATGTACCTTGTTGATACCTAAGCACTATATCAATGGTAATTGAACTGAGTGAAGTCCAAAACTAAATATGCTTGAATTATATTTTTTCTAAGGGCAATCAGCTTGCAGTATTTGCTTCCTTTTTACAAAAATAGAATAGATAAAATTAATGCACGCAGTGATTAAATGACAATAATATTAACACGATGGGATTCGGTTGTCAAATATGTGGGTTTACGAGTACGTAGAACTTAGGTAATTAACCCTTTTAGGGAAGCACGTGTGGCGTAGCTGTGAGAGCGCGCGCCTCTCATCCATGTTACTCGAGTCTCGTCAGGCTCGGTGTTGTATGTGAGTAGAGTTTCTAGTTGGTTCTCTCAAGTTATGCTTCTCCGGTTTTCCTCAGTGCCTCCACAAAAATCAACTCCTAAATTCCAATTCGATCATGGAACGAGGGCCACAGGTTTGTTAGCCACTGGCTATTAAGTGTTTTCCTCGTAAAAACAAGATTAAGAGAAAGACAATGATAACTATGACGATAACGATAAAGATAATGTTTATTGACATGTATTTTGGTCGTTCTAATTTTCATATATTTACCTTTTATTATAATAAAAATGTTCTTGTTTGATTTTAGGGATCTTGTTTCCTTCGATAATTCTGCGGCGATATGCAGTAAGGTCAGAATGGCAAACATGTTAAATACGCTGTTTATTGCTACTGTTATTGGTGTAATGGCCATAAAGGGTGAGGCTTTTAAAGGCCCGTTTACCAGACGATCTTTTCAGCGATTTGCAGCGCGATTTCCACTGCGATTCCAGGCGATTTTTAGGCGATTGATTCGCGATTTTCGCGCGATCTGCTGCGATTTTGTAAAAAAATGTTAATTCTAAGCAGCGGTTTTTAACGGTGAATATCCTTTCAAATTCTAATTTTTTTCCTCATTTCTTTTCTTGCTACTTGTTTCTTATCTTATCTCGTGATATGAAGAACTAGTCATATAAAGGAACTCATACTTGGCAAATCGCCGAAACAATCGCCTGTGTAAACGGGCCTTTAAAGTCACAAACATCAAGGTTTAAAGGAAATAAAAACTCAAAGTTAATCAACAATCGACACTCTAAGACAAAACAGAGCTGTACTCACACGGATTGGCTGATTCGAAACGCGTTTTTTTCTATTTCTCTTATGTTGTTTCTCACCAATGACCTACAGAGAACATTCAATACCAACAATGACAATAACGATGATATAGTGATGATGATGATGATACTGATGATTTTGAAGTTTTTATGAAGTTTTTATCACGTGGTGTAAAATTCATGCCCACGTGAACAGCATTGGCATCACGTGGTGGATTTGAAATGCCCTTGCACTTAACATAACATAAAGCTACGAAGACGATAAAAAATCACAAATGCCTTGTCTTGGGAAGAGTACTACTAAGACGCAGCACTCGCGATTGACAACATTTTGTGTGCCCCTTCTAACAATAAACAATAGTTTACATACAGGATAACGCTTAAATGGAATCCGCCAAACGCACTCGATTTGATTGTAGTGATATCGTTATCGTAAATTTCTCTGTTGAGATACGCACCGGTCTATTAATAATATTAATTAATCGACCTACCGACCTACCGACCTACCGACCTACCGACCTACCGACCTACCGACCTACCGACCTACCGACCTACCGACCTACCGACCTACCGACCTACCGACCTACAGGTTATTAACAGGGGATGTTAACTACATACACGTTGGAAACTACAACGCCCATCAAAAACCACGGGTCGATAACCTTTAGCTCGTTATTATGAAGAATTCTGAAACAAAGCAAATATGCGTTTTAGTACCAACGAAACTAAGAAAGAAAATAATATATGGCAAAGGTTTTAGAAGGATATTGTTCGTTTATGCGATCAAGGGTGGCGTAGAAGTGGAGCAATCACCTCCCACCGGCCTCTGTGGTCCTGGACACTAGCATCACATGTCAATAGAGTTTCTCAGGTCTTTTCCTTTTTTTTTTTGAGGACTTTTCTTTGGGGTCCACCGGTTTCCAGTCCTCCCTCCTCAAAACCTAAAACCGAGATGGCGTCTATTTCGTCCCCTAAAAAATACCCAAAATGCACTGCAATGCCAACTCAGTTTCCCCTCAACCTCAGAATGGCTAATAACGCTCAATCATATCAAACATTGGGTGTCGTGTTTCCCTGTGTCTGTTGTCTGCGAGGCAGACCCACGAGTTAACATCGTCCCCGTATCCTTCCTCGATTTTCCAAAGTTTTTCTTTTTTTGCTTGTCTTTTTTTTTCTTTTCTTCTTCAAAAATGATCATGTCGAATTCGTTATAAAACGACGGCCTTTTTGTTTTCCGCTTTTCCGAACAATCCAAATATGGAATTGATCATACCATATATGGAGCCGGTGAGCTTTCTCTACTCCAACTTCGACCTATGATATGTTTAGGGTGGATAACACTGATTATCCTTACAGATTGGTTAACTCTCTCCGTTCGAGAAAGTAAATTCGTTTTAACCTCGAAATTCTGTATCCTTTGATCGAGCTAAAAATAAAGTTAGTATCATTTTAGTTTCAATTTTTGTCATAGAATCATTGCGATGCTTGTCTTCATGTTTTCTTGTGGCGGACAAACTTTCGTTGATGCGGCATCAAAAACTGAGCTTATCATATTATGCTGCAATACGTGGGGCTAGATTTCATAGCGTAATGCAGTTACACATGCGGTCAAATGTTTCAAAGTATACCAAAAACCTCCATGCGTTTGCTCCTGACGACGTAACTACATTAATTTTCTCACCCGATAAAACTGAATTATTTATATTGCACTTTGGCGGATATGTAAAATGTAAAACATTTCGTTAGTTCTCCATTTCAAGAAGGCTAAAAAACCTGAAGAAAATTACCTAGATTTCCCGTGATACGTAATAAGGATTTGACTGCATTTCTCCTTGTCCGATCTGCGTCATTCATGAGTTCAATTTAATAAATCAGACGAACGTTTTGTTTGTTATTATGAATAATGTAATGTTCTTCGCCTGCCTTTTCACTGATGAAGGATTCAGAGTGTTATCGACAATCAAGGGAATGAAAACATTACGCCCAGACTAAATTTCAACTAAGGTGAACATACAGAGTGTGAAGAGAGAGGGGAAGTCGAAGTAGGTGATCTTCCCCAAAATCCACCATGCTCTTGGTATTCTGAACAGACCTGGGGAAAAAAACGAAAAAAAGAAGACGCAGATGGAACCAAAAATTAAGGAGTGAAGAATTGCTTCGCATATTAATACGCATATTCTCGACGTTGATTGGACAAGTTACGTCTAACTTTCAATTAACAGGTTTCTCGTACTTTTGTAGTTTTGTTGTAACTGAAAAGTTAAAATATACTCCCGGTTTCACTTGCTCCAATCCGCAATTTATAAGGTCCCCAAGGGTATGACTTCACCGACTAACTAGCGAGATGAGGAAGATATACAATATGCTGGCATGAAAGCTTTCTGATTTATGGCATAGCACAAAAAGAGATAAAGAGATAAGGATAAGATGCTTACTTACAAAACAAATGTGATTATGTGAATGTTTTGCCAGACTGCCGTCAAATTTCCATTAATACAAGAAACTTTAACATTTTTATCAGAACACTGACAGCCAGAAGGACAGGAAAAACCTGTATGATAGGATAAAATACTTGCTTAAACTTTTTCTAAATTTTATGAAACATTAATTGAAAACAGTCACAACGATTGAAAAAGGTCAGTATGGGAGGTTTGGGCGCTGTTTTTAGGCTATGACACGGATCCTCACAAATATGCAAATGAGTCAAACGAGCGAGGTTCATAGGTACAATGAATGGGATTAGAATGTTTGCCAATTGCAATGGGTTGAAATTTCTATCCCTGAATCGAAAAGAAAGGCTTAGGTAGAATGTAGTAATCAGTATAGGCAATCACATGGTAACGAGGGAAATGACTCAGATTAAAAAAAAACAAAAGGGAGCATTTATACCTCATTTCACGAGTACTCCTTGAATATACTCCTAAATACTCTGAATTTACTCTTAATATCTCTCTGTTATCTTTCTGTGTGTCTGTCTAACTTATGATTGATCACGTCTACGATCTAAGTAATCATGCGGACATAACTAATTAATTTCACAACATGACCAACCTACCTTCACTGCAGATTAAAATTTGCCGTTTTACACTAAGGAAATAGAAGCTATGAAAACTCGCCGATGTTATTGTATAATTGCAATCTAGTAAAAACTTCTCGTTTCCTTGACAACGCACTTGTGACAACACCAGCTCCCAATTTCCGGGAAAGTTACCACTTCTAATCCCTCCAATGTGGTAAGCAGGTGTGGGGAGCCCAAGCATGCGGCAAGCCACGTTTCCATTTACCAAGAGATCAGCACTAGAAAGAGTCTGAAAGTCAGTACCTCCCTCGATGCCATTAAAGTATGCCTGGATAATTCCATCTTGTTCGTTCACTCCTCTGCTTAGCTGCAGAGTAACTGTTACATGAAAGAAAAAATGTGTGATGGTATTCTGTTGACCTATGCGTATCAAAAAACTATATCTTAACCATGGAGCTCGGATTTATTCCCGCGAAGACCTCGCTTGATGAACGTAAATGAAAATCTTTAATATAATGAGTCTAGTCCTGTTAGTACTTTTATTTTATGTTATAGTTTTAACACACAACAGCATTCTGCCAGATGCAAGAAAGGTTCAACATTGATGTAGCAAAGCCGCTATAAATGGTCCCTATACTTACGGTTCATTTGTCCACAAGCTACTAACGCTTTTTCATAAGAGCCAAATAAACTGTATTGATTCTTGTTCCTCAGCCCTGGATGATCACAGTCCAGTAAAGAACTCTCGTTTCCTAAGCACTTCACGTGGTCTACCCACACACCATTTTCACTATCCTCCAAAAGCATAGTTAAAGGAGGTGCATCATGAGGTCCCTCGATGCCCATCATTCGACACACTACATCCATGGCGTTCTTATCCCAGTTGTTGACCCCGAGAGGTGCTCTCACGCCGTTGACAGAGAGCAAAACTTCTCCTATGGGTTGCATTTTGTTTGGGGAGGTTGCCTTGACTTCAACTTTAGCTTTATAAAATAGAAGAATAAAAGGTAGCAAAATCATTAGGTTTTAACCTAATAAGGAACGATTGTTATGTAACTTAAAAGTTAAATAACTGATAGTTCCTTATAACATAGCTACGATATAACGCCACTCGAGAAGCTAGACTGGTCATATATAAGTCACTAAAGAAGCTAGAGTAATATAGTCAACCAAAAAGCTAGAGTCTCATTCGACTACGCTTCGTGCGACCTTTACGCTTCCTTCGTGATTAGCAGCCTCCCGCGTGCACCCAAATCTCGATGGAAGCAAGCTAATCAATGGCCAATCCGGCCTTTTTTTTCTCATTCGGTAAATATGGCTCTGTTTTCAATGATGACTAAAGACTAATTCCGGTTACAGGTATAGCCTCGTTTAAGAGCAAATCATTTGCCAACCTCAACTGTAATGTAAATGTACAAGTTGAACGATACCAGGGTTTTGGAATCCCACGCACTTTTACTATGTCATTTGTGAATAACTTCAAATTTATGTGGATTTATGTGGATTTTGGGTAGAGACGTTTGAGAAAAAAAAAGCCTAACCAAAAGATCCCGTTCTTCCTTTGAGTTTCAGAGGGTTAATCAAAGAGGGTTCGTATTATTTGGGGATTTCAATTGCGGTTTTAAGACGGGGTTCGGTCAAACTCCTCAAAACATTCCAATAACGGCCCTTAGATAAAGAGATAAAGAGACCTTTAATATTTCGTGATTACTAGTGCTATGTTCCATAGATGTTTTCTGAGAACATGCTGCATTGTGTTCTAGTTTCGGCACAAACATTTTTTGTTCATCATTCCTTATATGGTGTTGTTTGTACCGAAGCTAGACCACAATGCATTCTGTTTATTGAACTCAAAAAAGGCCTATGTTTGACTAAAGAGATACCTCTCACATAACCACATATTACTCCCGCTGCATAACCCTGTCCATAATTATTAGCGTTAGATAAAAGACGAACACTGCAATCAAATATCGATGTCTCGTGTCCTGTGCAACGTTCAACCTGCATTAACGTGTATCTTGTTGTAGAAGGAAATATGGAACCTTCTGGTGCTGCTGTTGCATTGGGAAGACCCAGCATTCGACAGACAATGTTAGCTGATTGGATGGTCCATCCTCTGCTGTAAGACACCGCGTACCACTGTCCATCAACAAACACTTCTACACGACCCATAGACTGATTCTTGGTAGTACCTACGATCTTGACTGATACTGGAAAGAAAAAGTATATATAAACCCTATATGGACATTAAATATTACTATAGAAGAAGAAAAGGAAATAATTAATTAGTTCCAAAGAATAGTTATCAAATTTCCCCCGTAGTTTGTCTTGGTATGCTTTCACTTCGACCCGTCTAAGCAACGCCACTGCTCTATTTAGGGAGGTACCTTATGTATTTTATTTGGATGGAAAGAAAAACATATTGGTTTTTTGAAAGTAGTACGATGATGAGTTGGGTTGATCGATACCAACTCATTATTGCTTAAATTATTCACTGCTTTGGTAGGCTTCCGTCTGACCGTAGCGGTCCTTATAACGGTCCTCCAGGTTCGCAGTTGCTTTTATATACTCACAGCACTTGGGAAACACACCAGCCCACTGGTTTCCTTCTACGCATGTCAAAACTGTAGACCTTAAAGAGAAATATCCCATATTACAGGTCAGCTGACAGGTATCATCTGAGCAGGTCAGGTTTCCATTTTTGACATTCAATGGCGAACACTGCGACACTGAAAAAAATAAAAAAAATAAAAGAATCATGTTAACTCTAATCTTCCAGAGAACTTTTTAAAGTTAAAAGTTAAAAGGTAACGTTCGGTTTGAGGATAAATATTATGATTTAAGCTACATGTACGAATAGCCTTATTTACAGAAGTTTTTTTGTGTATGGCAAAAAGAGGTTGGTCAGTGAAGGCTTTGTTGCACCTTGCACCTTGCATCTTGCTTCTTGCTAAAATCAATGTATTATATGTTTCATATGTAAATAATCTCAGCACAGAAGAAAAAATAACGGAAAATATGCAGACATGCAACATGAAACATACGACAAACTCTTCACCAACCATATGTGTGACAATTGGTAAACGCTTCCCTCACCCTTAACTCAATATTCTCAGTATTGATTCTACATGAAGTAAATAAGAGGCATAAGAGCGAAACGAGACGTCATTAAATACCGTAAATCCTCTATTTAGCCCCCCCTCTCAAATAAGCCCCCCCCCCCTTTTTAAAGCAAGAAATTTGTTAAGCCCCCCCCTCTTTTTAGCCCCCCCTCCCTTTCACAACTAAAGAATCACGTATACAGATTAAAGGGGATTTTTTAAAGTCTTGGTTGTTCAGAACATTTCTTTTTAGCTTGCTTTGTTAATGTTACCGTGTTTTAGTTTTGCTATTCACAATAATCGTAAATTATACTTGAGAGACTAACACAGGTGAATCAAATAATAAAAATGCCATGTACGTAACTACAGATTATGCGAGACGGTCTATAGTAATGATTCCGTTTAATCCTGAGTTACAATCATATTACATACTGCGTTTCGACTAAATCAATAAGCCCCCCTCTCAATTATGCACCCCCCCTCCAATAAGCCCTCCCTCAAACGTGCCTGAAATAAATAAGCCCCCCCCGGGGGGCTAAATAGAGGATTTATGGTATACAAAAATCTGCTCGAGCCATGCAGCAAAACATCCTTTTTATTTTCACCATTCACTTTAATCTAAATTGGGCTCCCTGTGATTTGACTAAACAAAATGTTAAATACCTTTCTTTTTCTTCAAGGCTTTATATTTCACTGTAAATCCGTGACTGGTATACCTTTTGACATTTTTCAACCACAGATGGCGTCCACTGGATATTACCTCTCGATAAAATTGAGTATCCATCGTCCTTGTGGATGAGTTGTGTGGTGTAGCAGCATCATATGCAAGGAGTATCTCGCTATACGTTTTCTTTATGAAAATCAGCTTGATACTGTGACCAATTGGTGCTGTCAGTAGCCAATCACATTGCTTAAATTCTCTATATTCATCAAGGTAGCCATCTGTTCGCTGCGTGACAGTTACGGCGATGGTAATGGGAAGGCTTGACGATCTCCTTATGTAGCATCTTTGACAACAAGGAGCAGCTGCTTAGAGATAGATTTGAAAATAAGTATTGTTTTCTAAGATGCTTACATTTGTCTAGTTCTATAAACATACTTACCTAACCACCTTTATACCGACCTACCTACCTACCAAGTACCCACCTACCCACCTACCCACATACTAAATAGAAAATAGTAAGATAAATAAAACATTGCACTTCGAGATCTCGACTCATTTATTGGATATAAAACATATGATTTAGTTTTTTTACAGTATATTTCTTTTCGTTAACAGGGTCATAACCAAGGGGGGTGCAATGGGTGCAAGTGCATCCCCACTCTCTTCCCTCCCGCAAAAGCTGAAGGTCCGCTGACTCTTCCATAATTTTTGTACCTTTTTTCATCTCAAAATTGTAGTATTTTAACTATTAATTAACACCCATTATTGGATTTTTTTGTTGTTGTTGTTCTGCAAATTCTAGGTTGCTTCGGATTGATCATTCATCTTTTTAAAAAAAATTTTTTTTCGTATTTTGGTTCTGCAAATACTTGAACTGTTATACCACTTCTAAAGACAGCTGTTCATAGAAGTTAAGACATAGTTCCAATCCCATTCCCTGTGCACCCACCCTGGAAGACTCCTGTTTACGTCCATGGAACGATCTCTTTTAAAGTTCATCTGCTATGGAAAGATTATTATTAGGATTTTTAATTCCTGACTTCTTAAACCAGGACCATACCTCCAGACATCTAGTGCCGAAGCGCAGTATGGCAGCGCGAAGCATTTACGGCTATGCCGGAGATTTCGACCCCAACACCGCTATTCGAAGAATTACAGACTGATCAGGAAGCTCGGCCGCAGCCTAAGGGAGAGGTTAGTCGGTCCCTAGACCGTAGATGATTAACCCCTTTTTGTTTTAGCTTCGCACCAGTGTCCCAAGATGTGCAAAAGGGACAGTATGGTGGTCTTTAGCAAGGGGGGGGTCCTACATGGACGCCAGAGACACGCCGGGGTAATGAGCCCCGCCCCCCATGTAGACCTACACACTACAGATTACTACAATAAACACTAATACAAAAAGATAATCAAAACATCATTTACATATAGAGTATCATCCTGGTCTACCTAGGATTATACTCATCAAAACACTTCATAGGTTATTCAAGCAACACAACGTTTTCCCTTGCATAAACGTTACACAAGTACAAGTGAAAAGAAGACAAAGAAAACTACTTTTAGGCTGACCAGGTTATAACAGTAATATCCGGAGAAAACTTTCCCAAAACATTCCAGGATCTGTTGAAAAAACGCCTTGATTTTCGACTAACCGAACGTTTAGAGTAACAGAGCAGATGGATATTAAGTCGTTTCACAACCTTTGCTTTAACCACAGAGGCAACAGGGAGAGTACCTTCAAAGCAGTACTCATTCCTAGCCAACCACACAAAGTACTTCAACAGATTAAGAAAATAGGAAAAAACAGGTGGAATAATCTGCCGTTCATGATTGTCATATCCAAATAGCATATGACGAGATTGAAGGGATGGCGACAAGGGAGTAACACGCAGAAATAAGGTCTGAGCCCATAGTAACAGTTCTTGCATGAGGTTACATTCAAAGAATAAATGAACTGGAGTTTCCAAACGATGTCCACAAAAGCATGAAGGATCAGCAATGTTCATACCAAACTTGACAAGTCGATCACAGGTATAGAGCACTCCATGCCAAATCTTCCCCGATAGATCACGAACTTGACGATCCAAAGGCATAATGTTCACTTGTGACCATGTGTCTGTCCAATAGAGCTCGCCAAAGATTGGGCAAAATTTCAAAACGCAATTAGGAAGCATAACATTCCTTTCAATGATATTTGAATAAACAGATTTTGTAGTAAGAGATGAGATAGACAATGCACTACCATCAGAGGACCGCAGAATAGCAAAAGTTTTCAATTGAACTGAGAAATGGCCACCGACGTATGCCCAAGCATCTAAAAGTGAGGCATAAAAATCCGGTAGTAAATAAGAAGGATAATATGCAGGATATGAAAGAACAGAACGTAAATCATCACCAAATACTTTCTCCACAAAAAAGGAGAAGAAAGCACACCATTTCGATGGGGACAGGGCCCACCGCTTTATCCACTGACAATGAAGTGCGCGCACCTTTGATTGTATATCAATTAAACCAAACCCACCTTGAGTGGTGGATTGGAAAAGGACGTTTTGTGACACCAAATGCTTTTTCCCCGACCAAAAAAAATCCAAAGTACACTTGGAAGCTTGCGCCAAGACCCAGTTTGGCATGGCTAGTACTGAGGCACAAAACAATAGACCTGCCATGCCAAGTGCATTCAGGACAAGAGCCTTACCAGAATAGGAAAGATTACGATGTTTCCAAGAATCTAGTACACTAGAAAGTTTGTTTAAGCGACCATCCCAATTTGGATGAGAGACATCATCATTTCCTATACATGTGCCAAGACAAGGAATACTGTCTGAAGACCACTGCAAGTCAATGGGAGGATCACTACGACCTCTCCAAGAGCCTGCCCAAAGCCCTTTAGATTTCTCTTTATTAATCTTAGCCCCAGATGCCTTTTCATATTCCTCATAGATGGAGAAGACAGTGGATATTTCATCGTCATCTGTACATAACAGGGTCGTGTCATCAGCGTATTGGGAAATAAGTGCTGGTTCATAATCAGGGTGCGGAAGAACCAAACCTCTTAAATAGATTGACGCACGGATACGACACGCTAAAGATTCAGCAATCAGTACGTAAAGGGGCGCTGACAGTGGACAACCTTGTCTTACACCCCTCGATAAATTTATAAAAGGTGTAAAGAAGCCATTTACCAATACCGAAGACTGAGGTCCAGTATAGAACAAGCGTACCCACGAGCAAAAGGAAGGTCCAAACCCCATGCCTTCAAGGACTCTGAGCATGTAGGACCATTCCACCCTGTCAAAAGCTTTTTCCTGATCCAAAGACAATAAGGCCAGAGGTGAATTAGTTATTTTGCCATATGTAACAGCATCTTGAAGAAGCCTGATGTTTTCACCAATAAATCTGCCAGGTACCGAACAGGTCTGGTCAGGAGATACAACATAAGCGATCACTTTTCGTAGACGGCCCGCGATTGATCTTGAAGCTATCTTGTAGTCTGTACATAATAGGGAAATGGGACGCCAGTTTTTCATCAAAAATCTATCTCCCTTTTTATATGAGAGCGTTATAATCCCTCTCCTCTGAGAAACTGATAGTACACCACACCTAAAGGCATAATTAAGTACAGCTACCAGGTCCTTTCCAATGAGATCCCAAAACTTTAGATAAAATTCTTTGGGAAGACCATCAAAACCAGGTGTTTTACCTGACGGCATCCCCTCAAGAGCCTCAAGACATTCCTTCATGGTCAAAGGACCCTCACACACATCTTTCACTTCTAAAGGAATTCTACGTTCCAAGTTAGAAATAAAATCATCTGCAATGGTTTCATCAGTTTCTTGTGAAGTAAATAAACCCTTGTAAAAAGAGAACCAAGCCTGCCTCAAATTCTCAGGATCAGAAACGTATTGATCATTGCTATCTAGAATAAGATCAATCATTTTGTTGGCCCTATTCTTCTTTCCCATACGGAAGAAAAAGGAAGGGGATCTCTCACCCTCTTCAGTCCATTTGGTACGAGCTCTTATTTCTGCCGCCTTGGCTGCCTCTCGATCAAACAATTCTAATTCATTGAGTACACTATGGTATTGATTTAGAACAGAGAGATCTCCCCCATCTACCAGAACTTTTAATGATCTTGCTTGAGCTTCCAAGGAATGCCTGGATGCCCGTCGTTTGAAAGATAACTTGGAACAAAACCTAGTGGTGGCTTGTTGGATCTTTCTTTTACCTATATCCCACCAAACAAGCAATGACGTACATGACTCTTTCTGAGGTTGCCAGGACTTCCATAAGTCCCTTACGAGCTCCACGTATGCATCGTTATCCAAAATACTAACATTGAGTTTCCAAAAATAAGGGCCTCTGGGTGGAACTTCAGGCAATATGAAATCAAGGAAAACAGCAGAGTGATCAGAATGCGGACAAGGTAAAATACTACACTCAGAAACATGAGGAACAAAACGCAATGGAAGTCCGATCATATCAATGCGGGACGCAGCCATGCCATTAGTACTGATATAAGTAAATTCTTGGGTTCTAGGATGACAGTGCCTCCAAATGTCAATCAAGCGATTTTCATGGAATAAGATGGGAAGGACAGTAACACTGTCATAACTAGCAGGTAGTACAGAATTAAAGGATCGACGATCCAGAATAGGTGTAAAAACCGTATTGAAATCCCCTAAGAGGAGAATGTCAGACGTAGGATCAAGCCTATCATTTACTTGTGTCAAAAAACCATCTCTTTCAGGATTGTGATTGGGAGCATACAGGGAGACGATAGAAACTTTGCAAGAGTCATATTGGACATCTAAATAAGTGAAGCGGCCATTGATACCCGAGTACTGTTTAAGTACAGAAAAAGGAGAGGCACGCTTTAACAAAATTGCAGTACCACCAGAATGCTTTGTGTTGAAATCTCCAAAAGCTAGATAAGGAGAATTATCAAACCAATTATTGAGTTCTTGTTGTGAAATACAGTGAGTTTCTTGGATGCTCACAATATCAGGCGGGCGAGATAAGGAAGACAGCCAAAAAATAAATGTTGTTCTTTTCACATACTCTCGCAGACCATTTATGTTTATAGTGAGAGCCCTCATTTTAAACAAAAATCAACAAGTATTTATGATAGTTTCAATATTCTGAATAACTGCTTATTAATAAACCATCAATTTCAACATTTTCAATAATCATAACATTATTTGTAACATTATTCATATAACACATGACATTACGTAAACAATTCATACTTCAATACACTTTTTTTTTTTTTTTTTTTCTTTTTTTTTTAAACCTTCAATATATGATTAGAAATATAGATAACTATATAAATACGCAAGAAAAAATAGGGTTTCTTTTTAGAACGTTGAGTAATAACCTCCTTTGGATCCACAGATCTTTTGAGGTTACGTAAATTAGTAAAGCAAATGTCCATCCCTTCAGCAGGTTTTTCCTTCGTCGTGTTTTGTTTGACCATATGACTAAATGAAGGAGAGGACAAAGATGTTCCCAAGGAAATTGAAGAGTTAGAATCACACGACAGAGATAGTACCTCAACATTTTGAAGAGAATCCTGAGAAGAAGGATTAGGAAAAAGCGGTTGCGAAGAAATAACTTCTGAGGAGGAATCCTTTTGCAAAGAAGAACGCAAATCTGTAGGTTCCTGTACAACTTCAGTGATCACACCTGACTGAGATATATTTTCTGTCAACTCTTGAGACTCCTCTGGGAGAGAAAGAGCAGGATGTTGCGGAAAGTCCTGTCCTTCAGGACGATCTATAGCGTAACGAGGGGGTTCAATAAGATCCTTCGAGCAAGCATAAGAATGGTGACCTTGCGCACCACAGCGGTTGCAAACACCTTTTAGGGGACATCTTGTATTTGAATGTCCCCACCAGTTGCATGAGAAACAACATAATGGCTGACTACGGTATCTAATATGAGCAATAAACGGGTCCAAAAGAACACTCGTAGGAATATGCTCATTTAATGTCACAAAAAGCCGTCTATCTCCAGTTTCAAAGCCAAATTTGTCTAAATTTCTCACCACTTGATTTACGCTCCCATATTTTTCAAAGTATTCCTTGATGTCGTCATCCTCCACCTCACAAGGGAGGTTTGAAACCGTCACAACTTGTTGAGGTGATTCAACCCCATTGAAAAAGCAAAAACAGCCCCTAATATAGATTCCTTTCGTAAATAACTGTTCCCTTTGTCTATGAGATTCCTCCTTAAACGTTACTCTACAAGAATAACCTGTATTAGACACCTGAACACATTTTATGGCAGTACGCAATTCGTTTCCAAGAACTTTTCCAATGGCCGCAATAATTTCATCCCTAGTGACCGGCTGTCTAAGCTTCTGTAATTGACGTGGAAGCCCTAATTCTAATGTATTTGGCCTATGTACCGAGAACATATTTGACCAAAAAATAATATACCAAAAATATTAATAATCAGTGCCCTTGAAGGAAATATTCCTAGGTTGTCGAAGTAGGACAAACCTAGGGAATAATCCAATAGAGGGAGGAGGATACAACTTCCAGTTCTTGACTTCAGAAATCTTGATTCTTGAGTCTTGAGAATCTTGAGCCTTGAATCTTGAACTGTGAATCTCAGATCTTGGACTTGAATTTCTACACCGACTTGTAAAGAAAAACTTCACCAACCATCGGCAATCGTGAGCTTACTTGCAAAAGATGATGAACCCCTTGCTATGACCAGCAAACTCAAAATTTTGGTTGTGACGCTGATGGCTTTGAACGCATACTCACTCCTTTCCATGTGGGATGCGTTTATTAAAATTCATAGTAAATTGGATCTCTTTTAAAGTTCATCTACTATGAAACCATGATTTTAGGATTTTTGCTTTTCGATTTATTTCACCAGAACCATACTTGCGGATGTCGAGTGCTGAACCGTCGTATTGCAGCGCGAAGCATGCGCCGTACTGACCATATTGTGAAGAAAGAAAAGCCCATTTTTGACCCATGCTGTTCCACAGCAGGAACCCCGAGTAATAATTTCAAACGCACGGCTTTTCATGATACGTTGCCGAGTAGTTCTGAATAGCGATCAAGAATCATTGCTGGGGGGTAAATGTTATTTTTACATCTGACCACTTTCAGTAAAGTCTACGTGACGAACCAAATAATCATAATGAATTAGACATTCTCGAAGGTACGTTGAGAAGTCAATAAAAGTGAAATTCAAATCGTCAACAATTATGATCGAAACTATTTAAAAAAATTATTAAATTGAAGATGGTAAACCAATAGTATATGTGGGTTACACAACCCGATAACCTATCACAACGCATCCAAGAGCACCGGCTATCAAGCTCGTCCATAGATAAACATCTGAAAAACATGCACCAAGAAGATCAACGTTCAAATAATATTAACAACAACTATGTAGTTCTGAAGAAATGCAAAGGAAAACTTGATTGCTTGATCTACGAAATGTTATACATCAAAGACCTTAAACAAGAACTTAACAAACAATCAGAGCGAAAGTTTTCATTTAATTTTTGTTCTTCATTTTTTCATTATTTTTTTTTGCATTATTTTTTTTTCATTTTTCTTTTGTCGTTTTCTCACTTGATTTATTTCATTGTTATGCGCTTTTATTGTCATTTTTTCCACTTGATTTATTCTATTTCATTGTTATTCATTGATTTTTACACTTTCTTTAGCTATATTTACATATAGTAGAGTTTAGAGTTTTCATTAGACCTGATGATGTTGTCAAGATGACAGCGAAACGTTGTCTCTTACAACTAGTTTTCTTAAATCGTATACCTAAAAGTACCTTTATCAAGTTTTTAACTTGAATATACTTTCATTTTCCCAAGTACGAACATATATTTTTTTCTTGTCAGTGAAGAAACAGCTGCTGACAATATTGAGTTTCACTGAGAAACAATCATATGAATAATATCTTACTGATTAAATACAATTCCATCGAGTAACAAGATCACGTTCATGAAAACTTTCTGACGAAAGAATTCAGTCAGCCATTACGTAGCTTTTTTTTTTTTTTTTTTTTTTGCGATTGACCGACTACTGAGCTCAAAGTTGTAGCAAAAAGTAACTCAAACAATTTCTAAGAAAGCTTCAACTAATAAATTCTGTACATAAATTAAGAAAAAAGGGGTGTCCCGAGTTACTTAAATATCAAATATTACCATCTTGACAGGTTTTCGAAAGAAAAGTCGAAAACAAAGTTTCGCACAAAAAAATCAAACTGAGCTCGAAACCTAAAAGATACGAAAAAAAAATTGTTACTATATCTACTTTAAAAAATATTTTCGACAACTAACTTAAAATATATGAAGAAAAGCTTCTAGAATAAGCTCAAAATTCAGAATTTTGCTCGTTAAATGAACCGCGTTTACAAACGAAAAGACAGCCGCTAAAAAAAACCAGAGCGCTTTTTCTATTTTCAAACTTTAACAACGGTTTGGTAGGGTAGCATTGTTGGCGTACGCTGCTCAGTAATGTGTCGTCTTTCACCACTATGGTTCGGGTCACTGGTTCGAGCCCTGCGTGAATATGTGAATCGATGGAGTTCGTTTGATGTGCTGTTCACTCCCATGCTACGTACGAGGATTTTCTCTGGGCCCCTTGGTTTCCTTCCTCCATAAAAATCAATAAGTCAGTCATAAGCGTAGTGTGTGTGAGTGAGTTAAAAGTGTGTGTTTGTGTGAGTGAAAACTAGACACTCAAATAGAGCGATATATTTATTATCATCTATTATTTATAGCTTTTTACCTCGGCTGTCGTTTTAGGAAATTTTAAAAAAAAACTCATGGTGGAAGGGCAAAGTCGAATGTAAGGTTTTATCCTTTTCAGTGATGTTCAAAACATGTATGGTTCCCTAATAAAATTTCAGTGACTGAGTAGTTTTTTTGTGTGTGTTTGCGGACACAAATTGAACGTTTCCAAGTCACATCTCAAGACTTTCTTTGTTGAACCTAGTCATTCCCATTCGATTCTTGTTCTTTTTCGTTGGTCTCAGTTTCATTTCGTTTTATATTCTAGAGCATGATTTAAACATCGAGACTCTAAAACTCCATGATAGGAAGGGTGTTACTACTGAAATCAAAACCCGGCCCTCTACGTTGTCCTTTAAACTTGGTTTACGAATGATTTACTTCGACTACTCAGTCTTTCGTAAGAACGTTTGACTCAAACGCCCTCTACATCTTTTCATCTGTTTCTTCATCTTTACGCAGAAGAACTGATTCAAATAAATTTTCTTTACCTTTCGTCAGGTTCACAAGACTGCATTGCCAAACGGCAAGTAAAACCACGACACCAACAACACCACAGAAGGACATTGATCTGGCAAATCATGTTTGTTCTTCTCGGTTAAGGAGTAACAGAATATTGATCGTTCTGCACAAGTGGCTGAATGACAACCATACGGGATTCTTACCGGCTTTTAGTAAATCATTTTGGATGACAAATAATCCCCAATTACAAACTATACTTTCAACAACATAATCTTGTAATTGACTTTTCAACATTTCTTCAACAAATTAAAGCTTAGAATTTCGAGACTTTATGTTTAGTTACAAGGACATTACTTGATTTCATATTGATGGTTTTCACGGCGGCCATGTTGGAGGAAATTAACGAAAGAATTGTCAATGAATTCTTTTGTTATATCCTCCCACATGGCCACCGTGTCTTTGTTATTTAATTCTCTTGGGAATGGTTGAAAACCATCAATACAATATGGTTGGGATCCATTACACGTACACAATTCAATAATGTGCTGATCATGTAATGTCATATATCTTACGTTCTTGGTTGTTGTTTTTTGCTTGTTTGTTTGTTTGTTTGTTTTGGTGTTTTTTGTTTTTTCTTGTTTGTTACTAGCTGTGGGACTAAAAATATGAAGACTTGTACTGGATTTATATACAATCATTAAAAATACTAGCTTCCCTTATGAAACAGAATTTGATTGACGATGATGATGATAATGATTTTCCTCGTTAGTTTTACTTAGTTTTCATGGGTTGGCGCTCTCGGAGACAGGATCACCCTTCAGGACGCAAACAAACTTAATAACAAACAGGATATTTGCCATTATTTTATTTACCATATGTCAATAGCACTTTAAAAAAGTTTTCAACAATTGATTCTCAGGTGCAAAGGAGGGACTGATCGAGTTACAGGGCTCCCTGTGCGCTGCACCAAGATGGCCGCCACTAAATAACAGGGTGAAAAACATGTTCAAAGTGCATAAAACCTCGTTTATATTTGCAGTATATATCAGTTAGATCTGTCAGAGTATACTATAGAGTAAAGGAATGTATTGTATCCAAACGGTGATGAAACTGGTATATTCAAACTTTTAATTGAGGATCGAAAACGAGAAACAATTTCTGGAACAGAGATATTTTAAAGGCCCGAGCAAACGAGCGCAACAACACCCAACATTGTTGGACCCAACATTGTTGGCAGTCGTTGGATACTGTTGGCGATTGTGTTCAAACTGTCCCAACAAGTCCCAACATGTTGAGCATTATCCGCCATTTTGCTTGAACTTATAATGGCTGCCTTTTATAATACGAGTGAAAAAAACAAAAAAGCATAGCAGTCATGGTTCTAAATAAAGTCCTTTGCGAAAACAGTACTTACAAAAGTGTTGTGGAAAAACGAGAGGACGGATCAGAAGAAAGGATACTTCAACAACATCGTCAAAGGGTTGAACACACTTCAGGAAATTTGATTTTTATTTACGTGTTGAAGACACTTCCTCAGGATTTAGAAATGTTGCGAATGACTTACAAATCGAGCCTTTTCCAGTTCAACGTGATTGCTTTGCGTTTTTTTTTTTTGTTTGTTTGTTTAAAATCTCCATGGATACGGCGTGCAGTGCGCCTGCGCCAGTACAACTTTGTTGGACGTGCTGTCCAAACCAACGCAACATTGTTGGGCTACGCTTCGTTGACCGCGAAACAAAAGAAATGTTGGGACTTGTTGGCTCAAAAGTTTGACGAGTTTCAAACTTCACCCAACAACATCCAACAACGTCCAACAAGTCCCAACAACACGAAACATGGTGTTCAAACGCTCCCAACATGTTGGGCCCAACAATATTGCATGTTGTTAGCCAACAATGTTGCGCTCGTTTGCTCGGGACTTAAGAATCTATTAAATTTCGTTTTAAAAAGTTCCCTCTTACAGAATGCTTTTACTTTTTCCTTATGTTTTTGGAAAAATAATTCAAAGGCATATGCAAAATTTAAAGAAGATTAACTTACGGTTTTTGAGAATTTTTGAATATGAAAATTAATTTTGAGACAGAATTTCCCTTTGGCAAATTCCTAATTAAAGGAAAACCGTTTCAAGTCTCTGATAAATGGCATTTGGTATCTTTGTTAAATATCGCATGAGTTGAACTCGCGCGCCGGGACACAGGTATCCCGCCTATGTTGCAGTCAAAACTATATCTGGCTCTCTTTTCTTAGTCGTTCTAATCAACAGCATTGCATTATCCGGCACCTAGAGTTAATACACAAGAATAAAGTCGGGAAACGACAGTTATATACTTTTACGTCCTGAGCGAGTTGCTAATGACTGGAGCATCCCGATTTGCGTGACCTTGCATAGGGCTCTTAGGACACTCAATTATAACTTTCAAATAATGTGAAGAATAAGAATAAGAAGAATAAGAAGTGCGTTTTATCCACTTCATTGTTAGTGACTGAGTCAATTATATGAGTGCATTTAATAATTGAAGAAGGCAGACTTAAAATGAAAATTCATTCAAACTTTCTTGAACCAGTAATTGCAGGAACGTTGTCATATATAAAAAATAGAAAATAAAATTTCAGTATTTGAATGTTTTGAAAGTATACTCTGACATTTTTGATATTACGTGGTTGACATATACCAAAACTGCTATTTGCCTCAAGCTAGGGGGCCTTAGAATCAAAACAAAAACATGTTCTAATTAACTCCCATTTGTTATTTTGTTATTGTTCGCTTTTATTACGTTCTTGCGATAAGGTGTAACCGTTAGAAATGCGAATAATACTTTGAATCTTGACACGAGTCTTTTAATCAACTTTCATTTTATGTTCGCTTTGTTTACTTAAGCTAGCGATTGTACTGGAAATAATATTATCAAAAACAACTTCGAGTCATTCCAAAGAAATTGTCGCGCGCGGTCATATTGTTTTAATGTCGCTATACTGTTGTTAGACAAGTTCTTACTTCTCCTGTACCATATTCTTTCCTGTGCCTGAATTATACTGAAAGTCATTGCAACAGGGTTTTTTAAAATTTCATCATTGATTACCTTTTTTTTTGATTTTGATTTTTTCAAAATTTTGACAATGATGAAAGAATGCAATGCAGCACACAATACGCAAATCCTTTTTTAAAATTCAGATTCAGATTCTTTTGTATTGTCATAAAAGTCTCAATCAACCTATTGATGTAAGTGATGTCTTTCCCCATTATCCAAGTCACGTGATTATGAGATATAATATGATTACTAATGCTGGTCGAAAGTTTCTTCTTCAGCGGGGCGCCTCGAGTCTGAGTGGATCAGCATTTTAGATTACAAACATTTTAAGCTTGATTAGAAGTCATGATTTACTCTGTTACCAAGTTACTTTCATTTCATCGACGGCTAAAGAAAATACTTTATGAACACTTTTTTTCGATTAAAAAAAAGTTTTAAGTTCATAAATTTAAGCGTTTTTTGAAGACAAAAATCATGGACATAATGGAAGGATTTTCTAGTAATACAAGACGACTGAGGATGTTTTTGGTCTAAATGTTAGAATCCTAGAAAAACATGAATCATTCTGCAATCAAGGTAAGACCATCTTGACATGATTAGTTAACTGACTTGACAGATTGGCAGCTTGAAAAAATGTTACGATGACTTTGGTTTTTTTCGCGAAGTAATTCAACCAGAACTGAGTTGTGAAAAAGGCGGTAAAATGAAATTACATTATCGTACTTACTAAGTTAATATTACTTTACGATTTCAAGTGATACACTTCAATATAATAATTCGACATTAAAACCTCAGAATATTTATAGTATTTGTCAAAGAATATTGAAGTAGTTTTGACGCCCCTACTTTAAATTTCGTCATGCAAGCAAAATGCAAAACGCCCACGTTGGCGCCTTCCTGTAGTAGAATAGCTGTATCCAAATATCTTTTTCGAAACTTTAAGATACTCGAAACGACTATAGATATTTAAATGTATCCTTTTAGATTCAAGTATTGGGTTATGATACAGACTGGTATGAATTGTGAAGAAAGAATTGTTTATGGATACATGTAATATTTTTTGATTCAAGTCGGTCCTCGGTTGTCAGCTGGTGATAAGATTCAAAACAAACGAAAGCCTGCACAGCAGCTTTCTTTATGATAATATATATTTTTTAAAGTCGACCTAAAGCCTAAATTGATCAGGTTATGAAAGCATTTCATGAAACAGATATTTTCAGGATTTTGAATTATTGCTCTAATTTAGAGAAAAGAAACTTTGCCGGGATCCATTATATTTGTCATTGTCATATTCTATAATATATAATATACCGATGGTAAGTTCTTAAAAGTTATCAAAATATATCAAAATCCGAAAAATACCTATCAAGACTATTTCATAATTTACAAAATAAAAGTTTATTTTTGTCGCGGAGAATTTCCAGTTTTTCTTCGTCTTTTTCCTCGCTTTCTACTTTTTCCCATTTTTTCCTTTGAATGAAAAACCAAACTTTGAACTACGTGTTCGACAACACGGCACGATTTGGCCAAATGCTATTAAACATTAATGACAGCTTGATCGTTCGTTTTCAGCTCATTAACATTTTTTTCAAGAAATTCAAATTTAACGCCAAATTGAACGAGAATTATTAGAAAAGTGATAGCAAAACTTGATATTCGGTAGTTTGTGATGCAAGAAAAGATGGAGAAAACATCTAATATCGGATCACTTAGCATTCAAATTTAGAATAAGCCTGAAAAAAGACGATTATTTTCACTGGAATACCAATAAATAAAAGCGGGCAATTAACACCAGCCAACTAGTGTCTTGACCTAATTACCCGGGGGGGGATAGGGATGAGCCGCTGAGCCCTCTGAACCCTGACCCTGTTCCAGAGTAAAATCGCTGAAAACCATACCCTGTTTGGCGGCACGTACCCCCCCCCCCCCCCCCCCCCCGGCCTAATTAGGGCTAAAACCTAAAGGAATGAACGTTTCACTGAGCTTTTTAGTGTTAAATGCTACGATGGACATCCGTTATAAACAGATATAATTAATGTACTAGGCATAAAAAGGTTCAATGAACTATTGTTAGCATTCTGAATTCTAATCAGCCATGTTTGTTGACATCATGGTGCAGCTGCTGGTGTGTAGCTTTCCGTAAAGATAGAACTTAAATTTTTAAGGTTGCTGCCTACCATAGAAAAATGAATCTAATGGGCACACTATAATGCAATACGCTATCTTGAGCCTACGATGTGCGCGCGAACTTTAAAAGCGCAAATTTCTCAATTTTTTATTTACGACTCTATAACTGATTTTTTTTTTTTTTTTTTTTTTTTTTTCGAATTTCCAAAGATTACATGAAAAAAATTGAAAAAACTATGTGGGATTTACTCAAAAAGGGTTAATAGACAATAATTGTCAAGTTCAAGACGAATAAAAAAATTAATTTTGACTAAGATTTCTCAACATTTTCCAAATGTTTTGACTTTCAGTGTTCGTAAAGTATAATATAGGATTCCTGGGGGGGAAAACGTCTAAAGCTTGATTACTGGTGCTAATCTTTTCGTATAAAATTCTTTTTCTTCGAACTTTTTTTATACGCTCGTGTTTACAGCGCTTCCCGCACAATTTTCTGTCTCAACAAAATAAGATTTTGGTGGACGCCAATCAAAGTGTTTCCATGACATTGTCGGAAAATGATATACAAAGTTTTTTACTGAAGAGCACTTGCCTTGGAATGGACCTTTATCACATGAGCAATGAAAACTTTTGCATTCCTAACTGATTTACTTTCAAGGACTTGAATGGGTTGACTCTATTGTTCTAACCAAAATGGCTGCCGCGCGAAAAATTGTGAAAACGCCTTGATTTACGTGCCCCAAAACCAAGTTTGTCGCCATAGCAAATCGTGCGATTTCTCTTTTGGGATACTAAAAAAGTGCTTCACATTTCGGAAGAAAATCTGTTTTCGTAACCTTTTAAGGATTTGTGTCATTTTTCTATATTTCGTAGCTAATGTTTAGAAATTCCTCGTCATTTCATGAAATTGCTCTTCGAAATCGGCAAATCTTGATCTGTGTATTTTAAAAACTTACGAGAGGCAGACTCGAGGAGGTAGTTCACCGGTGTAATAAACCACAGGTTTTTGGATGGATTCAGCCAATCACCGCGTGCGTTAGAATTTAGCTATATTATAATCGGGTATAAATGCACTCGGACGACTGCTTTTTATACCTGATAAAAGACTGTCCCGTTAGCCTTAAAACGGCTCAAGTTTAGTCGTTAGGTGTAGTTTAGTCTATGACTAAGGTCCTTTAGACTCGCGACCTGGTGGATCTTATTTGAAAACCGAAAGCTTCCTTTTCGTAGGACGAGGTTGTCGCAGCTCTGGTATCAGTTCTAATTGTATCTCATTGTATTACAGTATTTTGGATTATGGAAAAATCTATCGATACAGTCGAGATGTTGGAAATATGTCTCAAATATTTGGAAATATGATGGAAATATGTTGGAAGAATAGTTCCCAGTTCCTTGTGCCATCTTGAAAGGTAGCCGTGCCTTCGCATCGAAGCGAAACGTACCCTGAACTTGCAATGATAGAGGCCTTTTTGAACGCCTTGGAAAAAATTATTCACATGCTTTTCTCTTTCGGGGTCGCGATGGGAGAGATCATAACTTCGAAACCTAACTTTCAACCTAAGGATTCTCAATGGATTCAAAGCGCAATACAACAGGATTAGGAATCCCCAAGTACGAAGAATCCTGATACTAGCCTCCTTTGCAGTCGTTCTTAGTGTCGGTCTGAACTGAACGCTTCCCTCCAAGAGTTTTGGACCGACACTAAGAACTGCTGCAAAGGAGACTATAGGGATACAGCTTATTAATGATTAATCCCTAGTATTAATATAAAGTATAAAGGTGAAAGAGAAAATGTGTGCCCTTGAGTGGGACTTGCAGAACTAGACTAGAATACCGAGGTCCGTGTATATATTATTTGATTAAAGGGTCGAAAAGTTCTTGTACTTGGACTCTATTATAGTATTTCTATATAGTATATATATAGTATTGCTATATTTCAATGAACCTTATTATTGCATACTTGTAAATATGTAACATTAAGATTAATTGAAATATAAAAATACTGATATACATAAATATATACAAAGGAACATAGCTTTCGAATGTTATTGATACCCTTAAAGTCAGGGTAGGGCTAATTCACAGATCGAATTGGAAATGATTAACGTGTTAGACTATTTCGCGGGAAGAGGCCAAAAGGAGCCTTTGCTAGCATTAATCGCATCCTCATATTCCATCGGAATGGAAGAAAAAAGAAACTTAATGACAACGTAAATGACGACTGGATACGAGCTTAGTCTGCTCTACCTACATGCGAGCCTGGAAATCGAACCCGGCGAGCTCCAGAGGTGAGAGGCGAGTGCACTATCCCTATGCGACGCTTGTTTCCCTACTGATATCACGTGATTAAAGGAAAAAAATCGCATACACCAATCATATAATTCTTGTAAGCATCATTTGTTCAAGTGCAAAACCAACTTACCGCTTATTTCAATCAAGAGAATATTCTCTTGTTTCAATCAAATATGCACACAAAAAACCCTCAACTTTTCTTGAATTTCATTCAATGGTTCAAACATGTTACAATTCCTTATATATATAGACTTTATGACATTCCTTTGGTGTCTGGCATGTTATAACGCGATATTTATAATTGATAAATTCGAAACCAATTTCTCGAGATAAACATTTCAATATACCTTGATTAACATTTCCGAGGCATTGCAAATTGTATGTGTCTGGCTTAAACATCAAGATTACTTTTAAAAAATTTATGATCGTAACAACATGCACCATAAACTCTTTCCATGTTTCCTCAATTTCCAGCAGATTTTCATACATTTTCTTAGATAGCCACAGTTTTTTGTTTTGTTTTACGTGCTTTTCAGCTGCACAAAAGAGTAGTCGGTTGTGTGAATCGATTTCGCTATAACAAAAACAACCTGTTATAAAAAATTAATAAAGAATAGCATCCCCATTCCGTCAAATACACAAATAAAGGAAAACCACTATATCACTAATAATAATATACCGTAAATACTTACTTTGTTTTCGTCATAAAACTGTCATAGATCGTTGATCATTGATCGACGTAGAGTCTGACAAAATCATTACGATTAATGGACATTCTTAATTATCATACAGCATGACATCTTTCAAACTTTCAAGGTATCTTGAAAGTAAACCAATCCTCAGTTAAAGATCAATCTTGTTGCCAGTAATAATCGAGGTCTTGGGATCTCCAGCCAGCTAGAAGAGAATGCTATTCAAGATATTGTATATGATTTGCAGCTAATGAATAAGTAATAGTTTATGTTCTTGCTAATTTCTAATCTTATTCAAAATCATTCTGATGGCAAATGATAGCTTTTATCGCCTCTCAAAGCTTGAGCCTAATGAATACGAGTTTTACTCGCTTTCTGCTATTGGATCGCGTTGATCATTGGAGGGATTCTTAATAAAAGAGTAAGGCGTGTATAATTAATAGTAAGAGAAATGATTAAGAGACTCTACTTAAGCAAAATATCACATATCATACATAGGTTTGCGTTTGGAGTTACCCAGCTCTAAACAGCGACATGATTTCTCGTTGGAATGGCAATTCTTGCAGAGATCTTCCGGTCATGGATAAAGTGGAGCTTTCGAGAAAACTTAGCTCTGAATTGATGCCAAATTCCGCTCCTCTGGATCATAAATCGCGATCAAAATCGGTAAGAGAGGGCTTTTTGTGTTGAGCTATAAATCTAGACTAAGCCGGTATACCTATACATATGTATATATATATATATATATATATATTGACCCGAGACTGAACAAGGCCGAGCAGGCCTACGCGGACCCGTTCATGGCGAACTGCTCAAGGCTGGTATACATACAGGTGATCACAAAACTGGAAGCCAATGTGTTTTTTTAAATGAAAAAGTGACAATGCGATCTAAAAACAGATAAATAGAAGAACAAAAAGGAAAAGAGAAAGAAAAAAGAAAAGGTCTTCCTACCCCTAAGTGAGAAGCATTATTTGATTTCGACTGAAAGGCTCATTTTTTGTGTGCTAGACTTTGGTGGTCTCGGAGAAGAAAAAAATCAATATCAATTTAATCCAACGAGGTTCACTGAGATCATATAGATCTTTCTTGCGGGTTTTTTCATATTTACATAATCAATTCTAATCAGTTAGCTATCAATGTCTTATTAAGCTGTCTTTTATACTCCTCTCACAAACTTTTGCTATAGTATCGGCTATATTTAACAATTATTCTGACAGATACTGCCTGACTTCAGATTTCTTATTTATCGAAAACAAAATCGTCAGTGAAATAAAAATTGTTATGAACCAAAACTCATAGTTTTTACCCTTTTTCTTCAAAGCTATTTTTCGTGCTGTTTTTAGCTAAGCAATCTGTAAAAATTATATTCATGATTTCGAGTTCTCGATGGGTGTCCTTGACACCCAAGTAACTAAAGCGCAGAATTGATGTATTCATATTAGTTGAAGCAGCGGAAATATTCAATGTACTTGATCAGAATTAGAGAAAATATATAAGTCAAATTTGTTGGGATAGACAACCAGTGGAAAGTGGATCCGAAGTGAAGAGGATTTCCTTGAGTGGTAGAAATGATTCTTCATCTGAGACCATTGAACATCCAGAGAATTTCCTACACGAAGCCCGTGCTGATTTAAACTAAGTTCTAGCAGATTCTATTGCAGATTCAATAGCCGGTCAGCTTTGGTGAGTAGCGTGACTGAACAACTAAGCCTGCCAGTGAGGAAAGATTTTAAAAGCGACTCGCAGTTTTTGATTTGAATTTTTTCGCAAAAGAACAATGATCTTCGAATGGCTTGGGCTGGCAGGTCAAATCCTTGGCAAGTAAAAAAGGTTTCGAGTCAATTGAACGAAAAGTTCTTTTCCAACATGCTGACATACTGATAATTCAGACAAAATATTATTAGATAAAAAATTTCGGCGGGACAGAAAATAACAAGCAAAACATTTCTGTGAAAACAGCTGTCAGCATTTTGCTAAAAAGTCAGTGAATTTAGGTTATTTTTCTATGGTTGAGGCATTCCATAAAATATTTTTTATCAAACTGACATACAGCATGATGACGTGTAATGATTATGAATTTATTCAACTGTAAAGGACAGTCAGTTGTTCATATGTCTATGGTAACCGATTCAGTTTAAACGGTTAGTTCTGTGCCCAATAATAACCTGGGAATCTAGCAGATGTATCTAGTTATTTGGATGAATGAAGAGATTTCGTAAAGATGAATCGCAGGCAAGTGTCCAAGAAACGAAATTGTACTTAATCTAACATTAGGGCAAACATCCCACTACCAGTAAGTTTATACCTTTCAATTTTATGTATTTATTAATTTCTTCATTTTCTTGCAAACTAAAGGTACAAATGTACAGTAGTGTTTGAATAATTTTATGATTTAGTATCGCAACTGAGTTCAAACAAATAGAAACATGTAAACGTGATAAACATGTGAACGTTTTCTAGAGGGTAATCGTCTTCACGACTAAAAATGACGGTCATTATTTTGAAAATTCTCGATTGTGCTTGTATTAAGTGATCCTGAGTGTGATATCTCATCTAAAACTTCCAAATTAAACGCGAAATTCGAGAGAATAAGATAAAGGTCTTTGAATCAGAATTTGAATATCGTGGCACCAAATGCAAAAGAAGTCTCCTAAATGTTGAGCGAATGTAGTTCCGAAATTACACCCCAATATCGTTGGAAAGGAAAAACACACTGTTTAACAAGATAAATAACGTCATCTGAAAACATTATCTGGAGATTTCATTGAGAAGAAAACTTAGGGAAATGATCTTTAGAACTTGAATTGGTCAAAGTTGATGATGTTGCAATTGCATGACAAAGTATCATCACAAACATGAACTCAAGTGCGTTTATCGTTAGATTAGATTAGTTGAGCAAGTTAAACAACAGTAAGGATACCTAGTTAAACTGTAGCCCTAATTTCTATGCGTTAAGCTAGACTTTTCGACATGCCAGTCAAATACGAGGGTTATTTATATCGTGGCCGGGTTATTAGTTTAAATCTAGATCACCTTGACAACGTTTTGTCGAATATACTATGTGATATGTCGAAATCTATTATTGCAGGATAAGGATGATTATTTTGTGTGAAGTTAACTTAAAAACTGAATAGGAAAAGCGGCAAAGAGTCGACTATCGTTTCTTAGGAGTCGATATATTGTTTTCGACGTAAAACTGGCATGGTTTTCTATCGCAAATCCGTCCCGATTGTAGAGGTGAGAAGCTAATACCGTGTACAATTGTCCTTCGTCTTCTGCCTCTCCTGATGATGCAATTAATTCTCGTTCAGGGAAAAATGAGCAAAATATATGGTTTACAAGTTAAAAAAGGATTTAAT
This sequence comes from Actinia tenebrosa, assembly GCF_029948245.1. Classification (NCBI taxonomy): domain Eukaryota; kingdom Metazoa; phylum Cnidaria; class Anthozoa; order Actiniaria; family Actiniidae; genus Actinia; species Actinia tenebrosa. The sequence goes on from NW_028292570.1 coordinate 8,970,589, forward strand.
TTTATCGCGTTGTAATAGCTTTCAGACCAAAGGTAGCCGAAGAGTCTAAACTTAATTGAATGAGAAATATCGCCTTCTTCAAAAATTTAAGAGCAATCAATTAGAATTTCACTCAAATCAGTCAGTATCCCGCGATGGTCGGGCTCAAGGTGAAGAACAGACAGGCGCTACGTGTGAAGATCAGTCACAAATCCGGTCAAATTACCTTGAAAAATAGAAATCTAACTTTTAGTTTGAATGCCACTTTTTGAAAACACAGGATAGCTAATTAAAACGATCATCACGATGAAGTGAATCGGAGGAATTTCTATATTTTACCACCGTCAAATCGTCTTTGCAAAAAAATGTGTATGTATTTATTGGTTACAAATATTTTTCTCCATTTTTCTTTAATCGTCATTTTTTAAGATTTATTTTTATCTTGTTAAGGTTTGATTTTTTTATTAGAAGCCTTCTTAGTTATTTACTATACTGTTACTATAGCTTTTATTTTGGATTTTGGAGGTTTAATGGCCTGCAACAGATAGTCTGAAAGTTTTTGAGAAAAAAAAGAAAGAGGAAAGCGTACCATCAGTTTTTCGCGAGAAATGAGCGTTCGCTCAAGTGCTATATATAACAGTAACTGAGAGGGGCTACCTTTTTAAGGTTACAGGCGTCGATTATACATATATATCTTGCTATTGAAAGTCAGTCAGTTCTTTATGACGTTATTAATATTGCATTTAAAAGTGGAAACTCGACTGAGAAGAGAATCCGAAAGCAAAACCTATATTCGGCTGTCGGTAAACCTATTCAATGTCAGACTTACCCGGCAGCGAATCGTAAAAACGGCTTTTTTAACAACTTTCATAGATAGAAGTACAACTGTTGGAAGAATAAAAAACTTGAGAAGAATTAAGCTAGGAGTAAAGCACCATGCCCAATGAAGAACCGCGGGAGGGCTAGAGTGATGATAATTGAATGATGTTTTTCCTCCTGAAAATGGAATTTTGAGTGAAAAAAAAAAAAAAAAAAAAAAAAACTATGACTGTCCAAATGGAACACAGCAGAGTTGGGAAAACCTCGTACCCCATAATTTATTTGGGATATATATTTACATGGAGTAAAAAAAGAATGTCGGAAATGCTGATGTAATTATCGTAAGACAAAAGATGAGTTAGGAATAGATAAAATCTTAGGGTAGTACCTTTCGATCGAATTTAAATTAACTCTCTACTCAGCAGCACTATTAGGTGACCGTCGGTAATCATGAGAATATCTAAATCCAAGTACTTAGTTAACGAATGAATTAAACTCCAATTCATACACAATATCAAGGGCGGATCCAGCCAAAATTTTAGCCCTCCTCCCCCCCCGCTCCCCTGGATCCGCCCTTGAATATAAACACTTATTACGTGAAATGGCAGTACTATTTATAGTAATAAAAGGGAAAAATGTAGACAAAATGAACTTTTTATCTTTGAGAGAACAAAGTGATGCAATATAAGCGCTGCATAGGATCTCTCATAGACTAACTTTACATACATAAACATACTTTTCTCAAAAAGGGATGAAATAATTTGTCATACAATAATAAAAAATTCAAAATAAAAGGTTTGTTCAAATTTTTATTTTCGATACAACAAAACTAACAATAGATCAACATGAAAGAAAGAATGAATGAATAAATGAATGAATGGGCGAATAAAAAAAAGTGAAGTAGAGAGACTAGACAGACCGAAAGAGATGTTGAATTTAATATTATTAATCGTGATGATCTGCCAAACGAGTTATCAAACAGAAAACAACTTTTGTGGACCAATTAAGCTAGGACGAGGTGCATGTTCTTTAGTGTTACTACATAACATTTTCAGTACTAAGCAGATGAATGGGTTCCAAGTTCTCACCGGTGTTTGTCAATATGTTTCCATAGAAACCAAATAAAGGTGCCAGATGGTGACAAACTAAGAGTTGAAACTAACATATTTTCAGGATATGTTTACGATTCATAATTTATAATATTCATTCCTAGATGACAGCAAGTGTACGAAGCTGACATACGAATCGTAAGGGCTGTTATAATCGAGAAATAGTACCGAGCCAGGATAAATCTGAATTTTTAAACTTCTATATTTGAAATTTAAACTTTTGAATAAGACAAAAAGATATAAATATGTCTTGATTGATAAAATTTCACTATGGAAATGCTAGGTATCAAGATATGTATGAGCTAGTGTTGATGACAACTTCTTTTGGTGAAAGTGGAACCCGCTTTTTAAACCAGACTAGCAGGTATTAGAATTGTGGCATGACAGACCGATCTATACAGGCTTAACACTGCAGTTTTTAAGAGATTTTTGCTTGTTTACACAGATGGGAAAAGTTGTTCTTTAATGTGAAGCAATTAGGAAAATATCGTAGTTTGTATATGTTGTATATGAGTAATTTGGACGTAGTGTTCTGAGTTGAATTGTTTCAAATGAATAGACAGTATGCTAATAAAAACCATTTATCATAACTGTTGGCCAATCGACCTGTAGTCCATCCATTAATTATTAAGTAAAAGACACAGAAGTAAAAACACAAGTTAAGCTACTCCAAAAAGATCTATCTACGTGTTCTACATCTTATGATGTTGCATTAAAGTCAGTTTTGATGCCGACTTTGTGACTCTTCTAGGTCATGTTTTCCTGTTCTCTGCCTGTCTGCTCAAGTGACAGAAAGGATGCAAGAAAACAGAAAGAAAAAGAAAGGAAAAAATCCCTATCGAAAGGAAGGGATCGTTATACGATCGTTAAGGGACTGGCTGGAGGGCCGGACGGGGTATCCTTCGAAAGCGTTACAAAAAAGAAACATTTTCTACGAGTCAGAGAAAACAATATACTGATTGTAGAACCATACGATGACTCAGAAGAATACCGTAAGTACTTACCTTTTTATTTTACATTTAGCTTTTATTTGTTTAACTTCAGTTTCTCTCATTATATCTTACAATATCTAGAGTATTTGTTAACTTATAGCTCCTAATTTTAAGCCATTAGTAGCGGAAGCATCTTAAACAGATTGGATTAACGTACTTTTTTGTTACATTTATCTGTGCAAATCCATGAAGTGTGCCTAAATCATGAGTATTCAGTTCTATCATGACTTTAGCGCTATCTAAATATTAGATTAATTCAATAATATTTATCGAACTTCTTGAATAACAAAATGTTGATTTTTGTCTTTTAAAGTGTAAGCGCCATGCCTAGAACATATTCTTGTGTTTAAGCTTTTTCATTTTATGTGATACAAAGGAGATTTTACGCAGTCCAGAAATTTTTGCGTGGTGGAATCGCCTGTGCTGAAGGAGCCTATGTAGTTAACGAGTTTGAATATTAAAGCATTTATCAAACTTTAGGTTGTTTTTATTTATTATCAGTTTCAAAAGCTTTTCAACAGAATTTAGTCTTCGTTCACTCGTTTCTCAACCAATTTCAGCATCCCTAAAGTCAACTATGTCCAAGACATTCTCTTTTATTTAAATTATAATTCAGTTTCTTTCTGTCCTTTAGTAATACATTATTTAAATCGATAGAGCCCTAAAACTGGCTCCCGCTGCAAAATAAGAACTAATACGAGCACTTAATTCAGCATATCATGGCGAAAAAGCTTAAATTAGCTGAACTATGTTTAAGTTATGTCCTTAGTTTAAAACTAATCATATTTCAATCAAGGTAAAGGGATTTGTGGCCCACTTTGTGGTTCCTGATTAAGAATTCATTGCAATGAAATGTTTATTTTCCAATTTTACCTGCTTTTCAACAACAATACAAGTCAGTGTTTGTTTTCTGCGAATACCCCGGCGGCAAAGCTGATGTTGAATGGGGAAAAAAAGCAACCAAACTTCAGTCAAGGGTTTATGATGACCATTTTCAAAAGAGTATGATGAAATAACTCTAAGTTGGCCCGCGACGCTACGAAACAAGGAAAATATAATACAAAATTAACATGAAAAAAATTTAAATGTCAGCCCTGTAAAAAGTTTATATTTGACATTTTTGGTTTTACAAAATCGTTTCAACAATTCATTTTTTTCTATATTTGCTGTGGAGGCGAAGGTGGTCCGAAAAGTGTAAAGTTTTGATGCAAAAAATCCTACGCCTGGAAATCCCACATAATCTCGAAAACCTTCTAAGCGGTTTCTTTCACATGGCTATCTCATATTCTATTCAGTCTTGTTGTGTTTGAAGATTTGTTCTTTCCTGTATCATAAAAATAAGATTAACAAATACCACATATTTTAACCTTTTTTGGTACTAGGTATTTTATTTAAAAACTCATAATTTAAGTCGAGAAATGGTTGAATGATGAATTAACAGCACATTTGTAAAGAACTCCACTGAAGATAAAGAATTATAAGCAGATATGAATAGCAATTTTAACTAGTAATTCAAACAAAATTATATTGCCTATAATATTCAGACCTCATCTTTTTACAGACATGGTTCTGTTTTCTATGCAACGATAAAACTGTATTTTGAACTTCGCTCTACGCCCATCTTAAGTGTGGTTCACAAAATAATATCAAAGCACTATTTACTACTTGTATAGTATATATTTTCATCTATCTATCTGTCAGTTCGGTTTGTTTTTGTGGTAATCATTTCTCTCGTGTTTTACCAAATTCTCAAGACTAGGAAGCAATAAAGCTAATAGTGGTATTGGCGGTAAAATCGTTGACCAGACGCGTCTTCAATTGAAATCGTGTCAAATGGCGCGAAAAAGCCCGGGCGAAAAAGCTTATATTTGCTTCTAAAACTAATTGTTTTGAACATTTTCTTGATTGATTCTTCTTTGTTTCATTTTCATGGCAGGAAAGCAGAGCACTTACATTCCACTTCAGGACATGTGGTATTTTGGGTATATAGTTTTCGAATCACTAGTCGAGCCAGCTCATTTTATTCGTCGCTGTTCTGATCAACTCGTACTACAAAAATACGAAAATACACCCTTCTTCAAAGAAGACGCAAGCTTCAAACTGACAAGAAAAAGATGTATTGGTAATAACAGTAGAACCATAAGTTCTTTAATAGTATAGGAAATTGGAATACCAAACACCACTCTTTATTTATTATTTATATAACAGCGTGTGAATCTAAAAAAACTTGAACTGAAATTAAATGAAATGTTACTAGTATTACATAAGGGAGACGAATCGGCGTCGAGCCAGACAGCCTTTTTTTTAAATTAATTTTTTCTGTTGGTTATTTCACATTTAGCAAACAACCCCCCATGTGGTCAAGTATTTTAATCTAGAAAACAACTTGGTTGTTCGCAATTTAAAAAATACCTATAATAATCGTTCATTTTGTTCACAGCATGTGTAAAGATTGGATCTCGAGTTTGGGCAAGAATCGAGAAAGGTTGTTTTCTACGAGGTACTGTGATTGCAGTAGATGATTTGGTTCATATAGAACTCGAAAACGGAAACAGAGTGAAGCACAAGAAAATTACGACGGAAGGTGACTGTGCGTACGTGCCTGACATCGTGCCTCATTCTTTAGAGATTGATATTGGTACAAGAGTATTAGCAAGATGGTTTAACAGGCATGACAGCTACTACCCTGCTACTGTCACAGCTATCAGGAGAAACCTCTTCAGCGTTAGATATGATGACGGTGACAAAGGAACTAATAATATCAACGAAATACGAATTCTTAAACAACCGGAAGTAGAAGGTAAAGTTTTGCAAGTTGATCGTAAACACCCAAACTGGACTGAGCAAAGCATTTGGGTAGATATGAATCGGGATTACATTACATTACCATATCTATTCTATTATTTTTGATTTTATTATTATCAAATTGAAAAAGAAAAATGAAAAAGTATAGGAATAAAAGCTTGAGTAGCTAAATTGTTTAGGTCACCCATCCAGGTACTAATTACGATGGATCGGGCTTAACTCACTAACTTGGAAGCCCAACTTTTTTCCACCGCGAGCAACGGTTTCAAGAAATTAGTCGTGAAAAAATGCACCAGATAGATTAACGTGCGTTGCATACACCCTTCTCATAATGGCTGATGAACGCACGGAGACGAGGTCACCCAGTCATCTTGCAAGGTTGAGCCAAGCTGCTCATTCAAAATAAAGGCTGTTAGCGCTAATTCAGGTCAAAACAAAGGTCATTTTTAAAATATTTTTCTTCTTTAAAGTCATTTCATGTAATTTTATATCTTTTATTGTGAAATAATGACTGGGTGACCTCGTATTCGTGCACTTGTCAGCCGTTATGAGAAGGGTGTAGAGTGCAAGAGATAGGTGGACATTGGCATTGTAATGTAAATGTGCCAACCATTTTAATAATAGTATTGACAACATAACATTCGACCAAAACAAATTCTTCATCGTACGCCTACCTATTAGGTACGGTCTGGCCGGTCTGGTCTAGTGTCTCTGGCCTGATGCCCTAGGCCATTGGATATATATACATATATCGGGTAATTAGCAGAGTGGAATAATTTTTTGAAATTTCGATCGGTGGAAATTTCTTTCTTTTATCAAAACACCAAGCCATGGATTGCAGCCATGTTGATGGTACTAATTGCTACTTTAATATGTGTAAATATAAACAACATGGCCTCAATAGCATAATACTTGAAGTTAGCGCCTTGAGCCTCTGCCGAGCTGTTCTTGACACCCTACGTTTTGGTTTTCATACAGGTGGCGCCAACTTACCGTCTTGGTCGTCCCTAGATGGATTGCCAAGAGTTGGTGGGTTGTGTATCGATAGCACAAGTAGTGATCAAAGCACAACAGAAGAAACTATTGATAGCCAAGAAACTCCACAACACGAGGACTGGTCTCCATATCCTAGGGACATGTCCATCCCTGAACAGAGACTATATGAAAACCAAAGCGAACTACCACGAGAACTGGATAGGGACGCTGATTTTGGCTACGAAAATAATCTACAGTATCTGACGCCGAATATTCAACCACTCTATCACGCACCTGTCATAAGGAACGTTAGTCAGGTTAGCGGTGGTTCTGCGGACAGCGGTTATCACGACAACGCATGCACAGGAAGTACACGCCAGAGGAGGACTGGACTATGGGCCGATTTACATTGTAAGTGATGACTCGCATTCAAAGGAATTCAGAATACAGTTGTTTTCTCATGCGGCTACCCTTTTTTTCTCTTGTAGATTTTTAAAGTAGCAGTTCGTTGATTTCTCTTTTGACTTAAATTGTATTAGTTCCTAATACTAATAATTTATCAATAGCTATAAGAAGACAATTTTTAGCATTTTTTTTCCAACTCCGCCGGTGGAGCCAAGTGATTCCCTGTCAAAATCGTTTTTGGGTCATCGTAGCTTTTCTTTTTGTACGAATTTGGTATTGAAAAGTAAAAATATTACCTAGTCCATGTATACTATCGGAAATTGTTTATTAGTATTACTATAAGTACTTGGTGTTTTAAAAAAAGGTTGCAGTGTTGTGTGCGGTTATTCACTGTCAACCTCTGGCATAGTGACTTCCCTTGCATGCGTTACTTAAACAGTCGTGAGTAAATTAATCATAAAATAACAATATATTAATATAATTAACGATACTTCTAGAATATAGAAAGATCAATGTTTTTTTGTTGTTTTTTTTTTTTTTGTGTGTTTTTTTTTTTGACAACGACTGAACGACAATTTAAAAAAACGACAAACTTATCAATTAATCGACAAACAAATGATGAAAACGATAGCTCAACTAAAGATATTGATAACTACGATGATTAATCCATGACGCCGTCCGTTAACAACCAAACTAACGACACCAACCACTAATGAATCTAACAATCCGTATAGAACAAAACAGACCTAACAATCTAACCTATACTCAATTCAATCGCCGGCCTTTCACAATCTTTTTCGTATCCGAAAGTGGAATCAATGAATACAAGTACTTAGAAATCTACGCACCTGACTAAATGGATATCTATTTATGTTACTTGCTTCTTACGTTCGCCCTTTTTTTCTCGAATTTCAAATAAGCTGCACTATATTTCGTTTGCTATTATAAAAACCCTGACATTTTCGTAATCTTAGGTTTTTAAGGTATCTAGCTAGACATATGTGTTATCACTTGTGAAATGTTACTTTGCAATACGGTCACTCACTTTGCTTCTGTCAACTTGCTCCTTTATCTTTTCTCACTTCTTCTTTTCTCCTTCTCTTTCCTCAGCCAAAGAGAAGGGGTGCGGCGGACAGTTCGGCTTTGACTCGCGCTATCTCTCTCCCTTCTCGTGTCACTCTAATTTTACCTCCTCTGGGGAACGAAAACTAAGCAATCTGAGCGTCTCATCAAGTGTAGACTCTGGCTATCAGGGGGGGTACAGCAGACATGACCCACGCTCCTATCTTAGAGACACTACTAAGACATCTAGCCCTACGTGTAAGTGATACGCATAATTTCTCTGCGCAATACATTAGTTGAATGAGCCAGTTGATGTTATGATATGTTGAGTGATTTGTCATGCAAAGTAGTTAGACAAAAGACTTGATCCATGAAGAACTCTGAATCCTGTTGCTAAAAAGAAATTTCCTCATGCCACAATAATGAGGCATAACACAATACTTCCCACTAAAGCTTGCTTCAAACTTCAATTCTAATCTTTCATCGCGCCTAACTCTCAAGACATTTTAAGCCACTCTGCATTAACGAACACGCAAAGATTTTTTTTCTTCACTCGAGCTGCCACAATGCAATTTTGTTCCAAAATAAGTAGCTACATTAGGCGGATAATGGCAAGTTCTATTCTTTATTCTTCCCCTTCTTAACACATCAAACACAGCATCCGTGGAAGGGCAGTTTACGTATACGTCTTGACTGTCAAGTGTATTATAAAGAATGTATGACGGACCTTACTTAAACAAAAGACTCCAAGACTCAGAACTTCTTTTGTTTGAGAATCTCCGTGAGTTTCTATTAAAACCTCTTGCACATAATTCGCATCTTGGATGGGATATGAAGTACGTAACTGATCTGAGAACGAGACTGTTAAATAAACGAAATGAGCATGCGCACTGTTGCATCTTTCATCATCAAATTTGTTACTATCTCATCTAAGTCTCTGTTCATTTTGTTCTTCATCAAACCGCGATGGGTGACAAAATTAACAATAAACCAAAAAGACATTTTTTATCTGACTGGCTAAACAAACTCGCTTTCGTCCTTGGGGCCAACATTTTTATGACGTAGTGTAAAAAGAACGTGGACTCACAGAACGAGACAAAAATCTCATTCACACTACTTAATGTTATAACACGCATGCGCATGCTCTAATTACAAAACGTAGATATTTTACATGCTTTTCTTACTGTTTTTATTTTTGTATCAGTTGAAAACGCGCTGTCCATGTCCGAACTTGTTATTTCTTGGTCTCCATCGAAAAGAAGCGTATTTTATTCTATCGTGATGCAGTTTAACGTCCAGAAAATCTACTTATGACCAGGACTTGACCGGCAAAGAAATGCTGTTGTTTTTGGTGGAGATCAGACCATATATTAAACTATTTTGCGCATGGAAATAAAGACTTTTTACATACAGCTTTTTTAAAAAGATTGAAGGGGAGAACGGCGAATGGCGACCGAGAGGAACTCAAATGTGAGTATTCAAATAATCAAGGTGTTTTAAATGGTTTGGTTGAGTACAAACAAAACTAAATATCTCAACAGTAACCTCTAATTTTTTGATAAGAATAATAACAAGAAACACCAGTCATTCCAGCTATTCTTGGATCTTGGAATCACCTATCACTTATTACCTATCGCCGTTCGCCCCTTCAACCTTCTCTTCGAATAGCTGTATGGATAACAAGAGAATCTACTGGATAACGTTGGAATTTAACTTCTCTAGGTCAAAGAAGAGCAACCCCCGCCGGCAACAATTCTGAAAAATACTCCTGGGAACACGAAGATAACGATCCCCTGTCAGACAACGAAACGAGTAACTCTACAAACTACTCCGCAACAAATGAACTCGATTTCCCCGACAGTTTCTCCAAGGAGAACCACTCCAGCTTCGCCCCGTCTCATACCAAAGATCACGCAACTGGTATCGCAGGTCACGCAAAGAGTAACGGAGGGCCTAACGTCACAAGACCAACAAAATCCTACGGAAACGAACTTGTTAACAATTACTCCTCGACCAATGGTTCCTACGTCACCCAAAATGGCGAGAGCAATGATGACTCCAGAGCCAGTGAAACCAAAAATTATGAAATGTTCGCCCAAAATGCAGAAGAAGGTGACAGAAGCGCTGTCCCCAAAGCTGTGCCATCGAAATACTGTCCTATCCATCACCACGGATTCAAAACAGATCAACTTCAAAGCGACTCAGGCAGAAGAAAACATCATGAGTTTAACAACGATGCAATACTAGAAGGGGAATGTGGCCCGAGGTTGATCGGTAAGAAAACACATATTCCCTTTTACAAGAACAAACTTAGTTAAACATAAAATCATTCTTGATTTTGGTTATCTATATTAGTGGTACGTAAAGAAATAATACTCAAGGGAATGGCACGTAGTTTGGACACAATCTAACCGTAGCGGTCAACAATGAATATAATGACAATATGATCATAACAATATTTATTTTAATAGAATAATGATCAATTAAAAGAAAAGATTTTGGATCGCAAGGTATTATGGGTAGCCAAAGGGGCAAGACAAAACCGCGAAGATGGTGAAATAACGAATTAATGATCTTTGAGAACTTGGCTCAGTTGTGGAACTGTCCATTTTTTAAAAAAATTATCTGTTATCAAGTTGTCTTGTTGTGAACTGTTAATGTCAATCTACGCCATTACTATAACAAAGCTTCATATATTTGCCCCGGGATGACCCATAATGCCTTTCGGTTCAAGATGGCCGCTGCATCGTCGAAACAGTCTATTATACATGAACTTGCTAATTCAGTATTCTTGTGTTTAACAGGACTGGAAACTGTTATCTAAACTGAATTGTCTACTTTCAAGAACAATTCTATGCAAAAGAACCCAGGAGGTGAAGGTGTGACAAACAAGGCTGCTGCGTCACGCACACGCATGACAACGGCTTCCTACCAATACCACGTGAAGCATGTAGCTGCTCTCTCTCTACACTTCCATCTCCTTTGATACAAGCAAGGACAATTTAGAGTCGCAAAAATATTTTCCTTTTTGAAAGTTTAAAGAAATACAAGTCAAGTATGTTGCTGTGTTGTTCCAAGATAACAGAGCTTTTTGACCCAAGATTCCATGCGAGTCAATGCCCTGGCGGTTATTCTCTGAACTTTAAAAGCAGACAAAGCTTTTTGGTCACAGTGTCATTGGTTAGTACGATTACAGGATGATATATTATATAACTAGCACTCGTCGTTGGTTAGTCGATCGGTAAAATACTAAAATGAAGAGAAAAATAGGACACATTTCAAAAGGCAAAAAACAAATTTAAGTAACATTTTGAATATAATTTGATACGTCTAGTGCATCAAATATTATATATTTAGTACCAACAGTTTCATATTCAAGTAAAAGATGAGCCTGAGTAGATTTCATTGCACGTACATATTAGCCATTGAGGAAAAGTCTGGATCCAGTTGGATTTGCAGTGCATTGTGGCACTGTTTTAGAAAACATGTTTCCAAGATGGCGTCTATCTTGTCCCAAAATGCGCTGCACACCCTACTCGACCCAGTCTTTTACTCAACCTCGGAATTGCCACTCAGGTGCAGTTGAAATGAGACGGATTTTGTATGAGATACAAGAATAAGGCATACTTTTAGCCGTACGACATTCCTGGATATTTTCCTAAGATCGGGCTGCACACAGGTTAATACACCCAAACATAGATGTAAGCACGTTTAAATTTGTAACATTACGATGTTATGGTTACTCAATACCATGACTCGGTAGTGAGTCGTTCCTATTCAGTGTTTTTTTATTTTTCACAAAAATGAAAATAGGTGAAACTAAAAAACACTGAAGCATTTTATCAACGAGGAAGTTGACTTCTCGGTGTAAGAGGTACAGGAGAAGGAATGGTTTATAATTTATCCTGTTTCCTGAATTCGTGGCTTTGTTTAAAATCATGGTATCGTAATGGGATATCCATTTATTGAAGAGATTTATTTGGGAAAACTTCACTGTTTCTTTTTTGCTTTACGAGATCCTGTTACATGAATCCACATACGTCAGTCCGAGGGCAGTTTGAAGGTAACGAGGAAGCAGCAGTGCATTTCGGTATTATTGTTGTGCATTATTTTGCTTGCTTGATGTCCTCGATCAACCCTACAGTTGCACTTCAATATTAAGTTATCAAAGTCGGTTTGCAAGCAAAGAAACGCGTATACGACTTCTTTTTTTTGATATTAGGAAGAAAATATCAGTTCCTTGAACCGGCTTAAGGTCTTTTTTATTTACTAAAGTACTACTAAAGTTAACTGTTAATCACACTGTAATGAACTCGGAGAGTCTGAGAGTCTGTAAAAGTTATTTCTCTTATTAATCTAGCAAGATACTTTACAAGTTGTTAATCTTGTGCTATCGGGTCGCGTGACTGGTTCCTACCATAATTTAGGTTGACAAAACCGGCAATTTATACTGTCACCTACACTCTTACAAACATATCCCCAACAACACTGCATCAACACCAGTGTCGTTAAAAATGGCGCGAAAAAGATCACGTGATCCGTTAGTCACTTAACGAATCATCCGTATTTATTTCATAGAATTTAGTTTTTTTGGCAGTTATTTATTTTAGAGATATATACTTTATGGCTTAGCTGGCTAAGCCTTTTCAATGAATTTATTAAATTTTAATTAACAATAATGACAGAAATATTATGATATAATAAAGCGCACGGTTAGAACAGGAATAGAATCTTATTCAAGATATAAGCTATGTAAAACTATCAACTGTAAGGCAGTTCAATATTCTAAAATAAACTGAAACTAAATATTAAAACGTGTGTATCATTTGAATTTAAATTTGAATTTGAATTTGTTTTCAATTTGTGGGTTCTGACAAGAACGCTGTTATGGCGTCCGCTGTTGTTAATCGTCTATGCGGGAAGCAAATTTTTTATTTGTGGTTGTCAAACTCATGACTAGCTTCATGATAAGCTTAGCAAACTGTATGGACTACTTCGACAATAAAGCGGCCATCTTCGAACACAAGGCGTTTATGAGGCGTCCAGGGGGCAAAGCAAAATGTTTGCCTTCAATTCATGGGTAAAGGTGTTCGATGTGCCGTCTTTAGCTGTAATCACGACAGGCGATATAAAGAAACTTTGAAAATGTAGCATCAAACCTCACATCAGCTGTATATTTGTCCCCTGGACGCCCCATGACGCCTTGTTATTCTAGATGGCCGCCGTATATTCTAGTAATCTATTCCTTTATAATGACAGAAGTGAATCAGAGTGCGAACTACACTAAAGCAGCAATACCGGGGATTTAAGGCACATTTAACAGCAAGAATGCACGGGTATACAGGGAATAAAAATACCCCATACTTTAACATGAGAGATGAGCCGGTAAGCCGTTTGGGATGGGCCCGGGTCTTTCACAACTTCCAAGTCGCGTAAAAAATGAGCCAGCTCAACTAGAAACCGTGGACAGCTGTTTCGGCCTGTATTGGGCCTCGTCAGCACGGTGTATCTAGTGAGCTGGTAGAATCCCAAGAAAAAGTTCTCTAAAACATATCAAAGAATGAAGTCTATAACATTCATTATTAATTTTAAGTTGTTATTTTCTTGGTCTGTGACGTCACGTGCAAACGAAGAATATGAATAAAACGCCGTCTCAAACAAATGCCGTCTCAAACCGCCATTAAATGTAATTAAATGTCGAGGGATAATAGACCAATAGAAAAGCTTGTAAGAATGATTATAACGTCATCTTAACAAACTCATCACCGTTTACGGTAGGTCAGCCAACTAGCCTGCGTAGCGGCCCAAAGGGAAGGGAAGGGAAGGGGACTGGGGACTGAGGAGAGGAAGGGGAGGGGGACTGGGGAGAGAAAGGAAGGAGAGGGAGGGCCTGCAATGAACCCCCTCTATTTTTCCTACCAACTTTCAGAATTCGAACTTTAATTTTGATTGGTTGACTCAAAGAAACAGAAATAAACATGACTTTACCTGTCACTTTTCCTGTCGATCACTTCCACTGAAATTGAAGAAGAAATCTCCAATTTGAATATTTCAAAGGCAACAGGTCCTTTCAGCATACCAACCAGGTTACTAAAGTTACTTAAAAATGTTTTGGCAAAGCCTCTTGAGATCTTGTTTAATGCATCGTTTTCAGCTGGTATAGTACCAGACTTTCTTAAGTCAGCTAGTGTTATACCAGTTCATAAGAAAGGCTCACACCTTTCCCTCAACAATTATCGACCAATATCATTACTTTCTGTATTTAATCGACTCCTGGAAAAACTTATGTACAACAGGTCATTAAAATTCTTAGACAAAAATGAAATTCTTTCCAGCAAACAGTTTGGATTCCGTGCAAAGCATTCAACTGATCATGCTATTCTTAGCATTGTTGATAAAATTCAAAAAGCAGTTGATGAGCATGACTTTTCCTGTGGAATCTTTCTGGATTTTAGTAAAGCCTTTGATACGGTTGACCACAGAATTTTAATTAGCAAATTAGAACGCTATGGTGTAAGAGGAGTGGCTAAAAGCTGGTTCACATCTTATCTTAGTAATCGTAATCAAACTACTGTTGTTAATAATGTTACTTCAAACCCACTGGATATAACATGCGGAGTGCCTCAAGGATCTGTCCTTGGTCCTTTACTTTTCCTACTCTATATAAATGATTTTCACCTTTGCTCCAATCTCTTTGAATTCCATCTGTTTGCTGATGATGCTAACCTTTTTTATAGACATAGAGACATCAAAACATTAGAATCTCATATTAACTCAGAAATTAGTAATGTTCACATTTGGAACTGTGCCAATAAATTATCACTCAACATAGAAAAATCCAACTTTGTTCTTTTCTATGCACCCCAAAGAAAAATCACACACCATTTCCATCTAACCATTAATAACAATTCTATTAAGCAAACAAATTGCATTAAATATTTAGGAATTTACATTGACTCAAATCTAGGTTGGAAACCACAAGTAGAATATATTGCCAAAAAAATCAAACGCAGTATTGGTCTATTATCAAAACTTCGTTACTATGTGAATTCAAGGATTTTGAATAATTTGTATTATGCTTTAATTTATTCTTTCTTAATGTATGGTATAATAGCATGGGGAAATACCTATCAAACTACATTAAAACCTTTATATTTATTACAAAAGAAAGTTGTGCGTATTATTACATTTTCTTCATTTGATGAGCATTCAAGCCCTATATTTAAACAATTAAATTTCATTAAAATCTTTGATCTTGTAATTTTCAAAATATCAACTTTCATGTACAAATTTAATAACAAGTTATTACCCTGTACCTTTGAATCATTTTTTACTACTATTTATAAGGTGCATGGATATAACACAAGAGCAGCAACAAAAAAGTCTTTTTATTTACCCAAGGCTAGAACTAATTATGGAATATTTAACATACGATTTCAAGGACCTAAAATCTGGAATTCTATTGATGAATCATTTAAGAAATTGTCTACAGTTATCGTAGAATGATAAGTTATACACCGTAGTGAAAATAGTAACTGACGTTTCGGACGTTAGTCCTTCGTCGGAGTCAATAGAAAGTAAGAGTAAGAGAGATGTTTATATAGTAGAGGAGAGAGAAAACAAACCAATAAGAAAAAAGCAAGCCATTTAACAAAGGAAAACAAAAGGATCGAAAACAACAATAGGTGGGAAATAACTTAATTATAAGCGAAGCGTTCGTTCATCCCGTGGGGATTAACGGTGCCAAGTGAATGAATTAAGCGCATTTCTTTTGTTTTACGATGATTGTTGCTGCAGTGGGTTAAACACAGACCAAAAACAATAGCATTAAGCTCAGAGTGATTAGCAGAGTTAAAGTGCCGAGCAACTGGTTTAGATAAATCTTTCTTGCGAATGTCGTAAAGGTGGTCTCTAAAACGATCACCTAATCGGCGGCCAGTTTCTCCAACATAGAGCATGTTACAGCGTGAACATTGAATGCAGTAGATGACGTTAGAAGAAGTACAATCAAAATGATCTGTAATATTAAAGGTGGATTTGGGACCTTTAATAGAAGTATGTGAAGCAACAAAGGGGCAAGTGTAGCAACGTTTGCGAGAACAGCGAAAAGTACCGGGTTCTTTATTAGAAGGAAGTACACCTTTAACTAAGAAAGAGCGTAAATTACGGTAAATCCACGCTAGTGTTTACTAGCCATCATCTAAGAAATTGTCTCTTTATCAATTTAAGAAAAAGCTGAAAATTGATTTAATTTCTAAATATTAAGATCAAGTTTTAATACTTTTACAAATTAACTTAAATATGCTGTAAAGACTGATGATGCTCTTGTGTGCTGCGTGTGTATTTGCATAGTTTTTATGTCTTTTTTGTCACTTTTTCAATCATATTGACTTTTTTGCCTATGTGTTTATACGGTGTGTTATTATGCTCATTATTATAATTGTAAAAAAAGCAGAAATCCCGACCCTAAATGTAATGACTTTTAATTAAGAATATGTAAACCGACTTCCAAGCATTTTTAGCTTTCTAGTTATTTTTGGAAGTTGGTACCCCTGAATCTGTTTATAACATAAATAACGTATCAAATTAGAAAATAATGTTAAAATGGGTACAAATAAAGTTCTTACCCTTAATTTGATTGGTTAACAGTTTGCATATTAATTAGGGTGCGGTAGGAAAAAATCGAGGGCGTTCATTGCAGGCCCTCCGGCCTCTCCTTCCTTCCTCTTCCCAGTCCCCCTCCCCTTCCTCACCTCAGTCCCCAATCCCCTTCCCTTCCATTTCGGCCGCTACGCAGGCTATTTGGGCCGCTACGCAGGCTATCAGCCAACATGATTTGGAGTCGGCCGAGAGGACTTTGGGACGAGTTTGTAATCGATTGACATATTTATTTCCATCATTTAAAAGTAAGATTTCCCATATGGTCTAGTGGTTAGGATCCGGCGCTCTCACCGCCGTGGCCCGGGTTCGATTCCCGGTGTGGGAAGTAATAATTTTTGATCTTTTTTTTAAATCAGTGGAATTTTGATTTTTTTTTATGTGTGTTATTTTCTTATTTTATGGCTGCGAATGCACCTCAGTATAAGAATTTTTTTATGATTTTGAAGTTCAAAACGTGTATGGTTCTTTAATAAAATCGTGAAGATTATCAGTCAGCGGTTTTTGAGCGCGCGCACATCATGGGCTCAAATCGAATGTTCAAAAGTAGGCAGTCGCCTGAAAAGAGCACACCAGCTATCAAAATTTTATAGAAAAATGGACAGGAAACCTAATCTAAATAAGAAAACACTACGCATGCGCGCATACAAAGATTAGTCGTAGTCAAGGCCAAAGCTACCCAAGTGAATAGGTAGGTACATCTCATCTTCTTCTTTTCGGATTAAACTGAAACATGAAATAAAATAACAGTAATTTAGCCGCCAATAGTTTCAAACCGTATCCCACATGGAAAGGAATGAGTATGCGTTCAAAGCCATCAGCGTCACAATCAAAATTTTGAGTTTGCTGGTCATAGCAAGGGGTTAATCATCTACGGTCTAGGGGCCGACTAACCTCTCCCTTAGGCTGCGGCCGAGCTTCCTGATCAGTCTGTAATTCTTCGGATAGCGGTGTTGGGGTCGAAATCTCCGGCATAGCCGTAAATGCTTCGCGCTGCCATACTGCGCTTCGGCACTAGATGTCTGGAGGTATGGTCCTGGTTTAAAAAATCAGGAATTAAAAATCCTAATAATAATCTTTCCATAGCAGATGAACTTTAAGAGAGATCGTTCCATGGACGTAACCGGGGGTCTTCCAGGGTGGGTGCACAGGGAATGGGATTGGAACTATGTCTTAACTGCTATGAACAGCTGTCTTTAGAAGTGGTATAACAGAAACATGGAAACATGAAATAAAATAACAGAAAATTAGCCGCCAATAGTTTCAAACCGTATCCCACATGGAAAGGAATGAGTGTGCGTTCAAAGCCAGCAGCGTCACAATCAAAATTTTGAGTTTGATGTTCATAACAAGGGGTTAATCATCTACGTTTGGAGGGGTGATATGGACAAAATGGTTATTCGTTATACAGCCTTTTATATTTTAGCGTACCAAGGGCCTATATATGTAAAACCTCTATGTGATATGCCGTACCTCTAAGCGACATATGGCAATATTTAGTGTAATATGGCGTACCGCTATGCGATATGGCGTACTTGAATGCGATGGGCCGTACTTCAATGCGATATGCCATACCTCTATGCGATATGGCGTACTTCAATGCGATATGCCATACCTCTATGCGATATGGCGTACTTGAATGCGATATGCCGTACCTCTAAGCGATATGGCGTACCGCTATGCGATATGGCGTACTTGAATGCGATGGGCCGTACTTCAATGCGATATGCCATACCTCTATGCGATATGGCGTACTTGAATGCGATATGCCATACCTCTATGCGATATGGCGTACTTGAATGCGATATGCCGTACCTCTAAGCGATATGGCGTACCGCTATGCGATATGGCGTACTTCAATGCGATATGCCGTACCTCTATGCGATATGGCGTACTGTAATGCGATATGGCGTACCACAGGCAGCCCAACCATATTAGTGTCCCAAGATTGATTTTGGGCTTCCTGTGGCAAGATCCCGAGAAGGTCCAAGCACGACTAAACACAGCATGGCCAAAGCGTGTTATAACAGCAATAAGCCATTCTACTCGATATCTGATGTAGTCCACATTGACATTGGTACAAACGCCAGATTCCAGGCGTCGAATTATATCGAGAAGAACTTCCCTAGCATTAATGACAAGCAAATCTTGTGTACTTCGTTGCTGACCTTCATTTGCCGCCGCCATGATATTTGGCCCATGAAGACTATGCTGTGTTTAGTCGTGCTTAGACGGCTAGCGCAGAAAAGGTGAATTCCCCTACGGTATCTAATATCCTTTTTCACCGTCTTTAAACTTCGAACACCCGAAAAAAGATTTTTGGCTATTCCTCGCAGATTTCTTAGACCGAAAAGTTCATGCAGAAAATTTATCGTTCGCTTTTTGTTCGAGATTTTCTGTCACATTTCTGTGACTTGCGCGGGACTCGGGTGAGGACGAATTTTCGTCCTTACTAACTCCCGCTCATGAGGAATTTTGCAATACGTACCGGCTACCCATCACGAAATACTTCACAAGTCTAGTTTTGTTTTTGTTTTTGACGTTGCTCAAGGGATGCTTTATGGACGCCACAAGGTAATTGTCTCGGGCTCCGGATTTGTTCCTGTCGGACTGGATACACTAAGTTAACAAAGTCAATTGAAGAAACTGCTCGGCCTTGTTTAGGTGAGGCCTTGGAACGCTTACTTTACGGATGGCTCTTGAGACGTTGCTTGCACTGTGTTGGGTGGAAATAAGGGGGTCGTTGTTTAGTGGTATTTGGGCATCAATACGACACTGATCGCGTTGGGTTCACATTTCTCGAAAGGTGAGTGTGAGTGTGAGTGGATGTGTGAGTTTAAGGATGCAGCGACTATAGCCAAGGTTAGTGGTCTTGAGGTGGTAGTTCACCTTCTAGCTCAACCACAGGGTTCTTGTGAAGGGTTTTGGCGCATCCTTGAAGGGTAAGGGGTATGATAGCTCCACCTAGTAGGTCTTGACGTGGTAGTTCACCTTCTAGCTCAACCACAGGGTTCTTGTTAGGAGTTTTGGCGCATCCTCTCAGGGTAAGGGGTATGATAGCAAGCTCCACCTATAGTAGGTCTTGAGATGGTAGTTCACCCTCTAGCTCAAAGATGGTCTTTTTTCTGCCACAGAGTTCTCGTTAGGGTTTTTGGCACACCCTAGCTCCAGTATGATTCTATATTAATGTAAGAATTTATAACTTTGCTCTTCAGAACGGCCATCCCTTATATCATGAAAGACTTCGTGATCTAGTCTACCTGTACAAATGCACTTACATTAAAAGCAAGATCAATACCATCTCGTAAGATAAGGAGATCAAATCGGCCACAGCTGGCCTTCTCCTCGATGAAATGCGGGTTATTTGATTCCCAAATGTTTCGATGTATCTACAAACGCAGGAAGAACACAAGCATTCTCGTACCCAGAGCTCCTCGGTTTCACTTCCTTTCCTGAGTGGAACACAAGCATTAGGATGTTGCATGAGATGGCGCCATTGATCACTACTACCAGACTCCCTTACACGCTTTCTTTTGTACAGTTAATTAGTACCAACTGTCTTGCTATTCTCATGAGGCAGGAATACAAATTTAAATAAGAAAGAAAATTCGCGAAGCGTTATGGTAGTGGGAGTCAAACGACGCCATCAAGCAAACATCCTATTCTTACTTTCCTAGGTGTAACTTTCTTGAATCAATGAATATAAACTAAACTTCAGTTTTTAATTTTATTGTTTTTGCAATTATTCCCCAGCCCACCAACCCTTCACTTCAGTTTCAAAGAACAAGAAATGGCGCACGCGCATTCGTCCGATCCTTTCAATAATCGAAATATGGCGAGTTAAACAAATATCATCCAACTAGAAAAGACCCTAGCTTTATTCGTGTTTGACCCCCTGAATGGCTGATTTATCTATAAATCGCGTTTGAAGAAAGATGATATATGTTTATAATATACCCTCGGAATTTTGGTCAATTATTTACAAAGTATAGATATAACAATATCATCCATTTTCAAATCACCCTGGTTGACTTCATAGATAACCATATTTTCATTTCATAATATTTTTTATGCACTTTCCCCTTAAGACGGATTACAGTTACGTTTCCCCTGATCAACAGGCCCTTTGCAGGATATAACCACGTGACGTGACAGGCAAACATCTCGGATTTTCCTTCTTTAAAAAAAAGCTTTCAGAAATACTATTTTACCCTTGCAATAATTTCTGTCTCAAGATACTAAACTTTTTAAAAATAGTTCGTCATTCAGCAAATCCTTTTCCACGGAACCTTGGGCTGAATCGATTAGATATCAAAGTGGTATATCATCATGACATTAATTGGAAGCTTGACTGGACGAATGACTAAAAAATTCCCCTTACTTCTTGTCTTAACCTTAAGGCTAACAGTATTTCTTTAATGATATCTTACAAGTATGCTTATTTTGTTTAGCATGCTTAATGCATTGTGAGCATTTCCCTCTAGTGTTTATTTCCAGCATTAAACGAAACAAGATCTCAACCAAGTTGTTAAAAAAAGCTTCAACTATCAACCATTAAAAATTTTGTTTAAAAACTGTTCTTGTGTTACAAGAAACATTCTCCACTTATAAAAGTTGCCAAATGAAATATTTTTGGTAGTTGATAATCAATAATAATTAATATTAGCATTTTTACAAAATAAATGAATATAATAAATCCGGCGCGCTCATTGGTCACTATTTACGTCTTATGCTGCTATATATTCACTTACAGGTGCCGAATATAACACACGCGCGCACGCTTGTTTGTCGATGTGTGCCGTTTACAGAGATTTAAAATTAAAATAATAAAAAAATTAAAAAAAAAAAAACTCTTTCCCGTTATTCATTAAATTCACTCATGCTAAAAATAAAAAAATAAAACAAGACTCACGTCTCGGTAAATATTTCCCGATATTCACTTCGCCTTCGGCGAATAATTGTTAAATAATAATATAATAATAATCAGACCAGCTGATTGTCTATGTTTCAAAGGTGTGTATGGCCGCAATGGTGGCTAATTAACACATTTTGTTCTATTCAACCAACATGGCCAGGAACTGGATATTCTTTGTTTGCATAGCCGCCATCTTAGTTAAATTTAACAAACGAATTGTCCATAAATTCTTTTGTTATATCAACCAACATTGCCGCCGTGTCTTTCGTTATTTCACTCCCTTGGCAATAAACGCACGGTTTTTACGGATACCAGACCGGAAAAAAATTAAATAATATATTTGCAGATTTTTTCACGGGTACAGAAATTCCAGGTCATATTGATCTTCCCATTTGTCGTAGATTTCTTTTTCGAATCGGTATCGTTTGATGTCCTTCACGATCTCCGCTCTGCTCCCGTCACAAGTGATATAATCATTTGGCTGCCAATAGCTCTTCTTGTAAGAGTGGTCACTGAAGAAGTACGGAAAAAGAAAACTATTAACATGACAAAACAACGCTCCATATCGAAAATGGGCGGGCGCGCGACGAGAGTTGTCGATGAAAATAAATTTCGTATGTTTATGCGCAGTAGCTGGTTACGGTGCTGTAACGGTTGAGGGGTTGCAGGAATTTATGTTGCACGAAATTAATTTTTTTGGTAACAACCCCTGCACGATATTTATTGTTTTTCTGAAAGGAGAGGTTGCGCGATATCTCGTAGGCTAAGTGCTCGCTCGATATTTTTTGGGAATTTACGCAACCCCCCGTTCAATTATCTGATGATCCGTCACTAAGATATATGAATACATGAACACCACAGTTATCTTACCTAAGACAAGGGTGATTCGCTTCCACTCCAAACACCCTCATTTTGTTACACACTTTCCGCATAGTGTTTATGGCGTGGAACTGTGTTGAAAGTAGAACGGAGTCTGAATATTCACTGAAATGAATCCAAAAAAAAAAAAAAAAAAAAAAAATCCCATGTCGAAAATAATATAATATATAAGTTTGAAATACTATAAATTCTAGACAATTGCTAGTCGGTACCTTTTCCTCATTCTCTTTGCCTTTCTACCAATCTTTATTTGTTTTTCAAGAGGTTTTGTGAGCCTTATGAACTTGTCTCCTAAATATTCCTCAGAGACGTTCTTGAATATCTTGAAGAAAGTACAGTTTTGGCATAGAGCATTTCTCCTCCCGAATGTGATGACGTAACGGAGGGAACGCATTTCTTTGGGTTCGTGCCAGACGTAATGCAAAAGGTCCCCTAAATGATGCTGTGATACGACCCGTACAGTGGTTTTGGCACCAACGTCCACCTCATACCCGCTCGTGGGTGCTGTATTCAGACGAATTACGCACTCATTCGAATCGATTACAGAGCCTGCGTTGCTGTTACGAAGATCAGCGGAATTGGTTACCACGGCGCATGAGCTACAGTCCAGGTTGAGGTCTGCAGGAATGCTGGGATTCATAGCAAGAACAAATTCTGATTGAAGATGGTTAGTCGTTGTTGGTAATATGCGATGTGTTGTATCTTTTGAATCAGTTTGTGTAGGTTTACTACTCTGAGATTTATTACTGAGGGATGACGAAGTGGTTGAATGTGTCACATTTTTCTTGGTTGACCTCGTAGTTGGAGATAAAATCGTACTCTTTACAGATACTTTTGAATCGTTTTGTGTTGTTTTGAATGAAGATTCATACCCCCCTGTTTCTCTACCTACAGATTCCAGAGTCTTTGCTGTCAAGACGTTTCCCGTGGGGGAGGTAGAGGCGGTATCTGTAGTGTCATGGCTGACGACAAGTGGTTTAGAAGCATCTTGAGAAGCTGAATGGAAACTAAGACTGATGAAGATAATAATGGCTACCACAGTGATTACAGCGGCTGTCATCTTCTTGACCCTGCTGAGAGGTATCTGCTGGTAGCTGACACCAAGGATTCTGGAAGAACAACGTGCAAGAAATCTTGAAAGTTTAGTACATCATAGTCAATACTATTTATTAACTATAACTACATATAGTCACTCTACGTACTTGACAATCGCGGTATAAGCACCGCACAAACGAATGGAAAGTGGAAAATAATCTAACTGCGATTCTGCAACTCTTACTGTAAATCATGGGTTAGTCGTCACTTACGTTTTGTTCTTTTTTTCCCTTCCATTCGCAATGTAATATGGGAAGGCGACTAATGCGCGAGAACGCGAACTTACTAAGTCCTTCCCATTTACCCCTGCGCGAGTAAGAGAAGCGACTGGGCATGAGTCTGTAAATGAGTTCCGTATGGGTTCCGTATTCCGAGATAGAATCCCTACTAGGGTATAGACACCCAAACGGCTGGAAGAATACTGATTAAGGCATTGGTCTTATGCGTCTCATGCGTCTGCTGGAGACGAGATTCCCCATCCTATTCAGACAAAAGCGCCGGAAACACGCCTAACGGGGGGGAAATGATAATGATGATGTATCAAGCATTCTGATTGGAAGATGTATAAAGCATTCTGATTGGATAGTGTGTATCAAGCCTTCTGATTCAGTGCATGATGAGGGGTATGTTTTGATGATTTTTCGAGTTGTTTTTAGTATAAACCATTAAAGAGTATATACCTACATACCTCTGCAAATCCATGGTGGAGCTGAAGCCATGCTCAAGGTGTTTGTCTTTCTTCAACATTTCTTCTAGCTCGTCATCGTCACTTGCTACGCCAGCTATATAAAAGAACAACGAAAGTACGAATTATTCCTCAAAGGCGAAGTGATTATCAGTGGAATATTTACAGAACCACGAGTAAAATAATATCACCATAATCACTGATCCTGAGGGGAATAATTGTTTTAGTATAATTTTAGACTTGAATATAAGAGAAAAGTCGAAATTCAGGATTTAAAAAAAAAACGTTTTAGTATTACTCGTGATCTGGAACACTTTGCTCAGCGGTGCTATCGTCTCAGAATTATTTACTGGTCGCTCGACCAATCACAGCTCGAGAAACTCTATATTCAAGTCTAAAATTATACTAATATATGTTATTCAGTTACAAAAACGTTAATATCACAGCAGAACGAAGCGCGTACCGAAGGATGCAAGTGGGAGAAGGTCCATCTTATGAAATTTCATGTTTTGTTTTTTGTTATGTTTTCTAATCTTATCATAAAAGTCTAACATTCATATTACGTATGATGATGTAGAACAAAAGAAGGCCTAAAAGACTCATGACATTACGTTTCTCCCTATGGGCTATATTGACGGAGTTCAGTTCTGTGTCGATTAATTTAGCAGGAAACGTTCCCACCAAAAGAACGCGCGCGACTCCAGGCTGTTTGTTAATTTTGCTACTATCACTAATTTCAGACATTACCTTTTTACTGTCTCAATGGCGGGATAAAGCCATTATCACATAAAATAACCTTTTAAAAGTGGAAATATTTGTTTTCTTGAGTATTTTAAAGTAGTAGAATATGAAACGAAAGCAACCGCGAATAGTAGAAATTTCGTTCGCTGTTATTATCTTAAAAAGGAATTGCAGATCTTCCCAATATACCTTATCCGTTGGGGTGTAATATTTTCCCATTTCAGACCACGTGTCATAACGGTTTAACGGTTTAACGGTTGCGCATGACAAGAGACATGAATATGGATACAACGCAACGAAGAATCTTCTTCACTATTCATTCCACCACAACAAATCAACGAATGTGGTCAATTACACCAAGTAGGTTTTGGTGGATGTCAACCAAGCCGTTTCCATGACATTCCATAGGCACGTGCCCGGACTGACGTCCACCAAAACCCTTTTTGTCACGACGGCAAATGATTGTACGATTCCGCGTGTGTGATTGGGTAGCGCTGTAATAATTTGATGATGATTAAATTCTGAAAACCCATTAAAAGATAACCTAAAAATCAAGCTGATAACAGATAAACAGACTCTTAATGATGATGATGTTGGTATTACCATCATCAGATAAGATATAACCATTAGCCTAAGCGTCTCCGACGACCTATTTTACTGATCAAATCTTGTTGAGGGATTTCAAATGCTTAACTATTCTTCGTTTGCACGTTACGTCATCGCGGCCATGTTGGTACCATTTAACAAAAGATTTCTCATTAGCATCCATTGTTAACGGTCCCACAACTGGCCGCCAGGTTTTTGTCTTTTTACTCTCTTGGGAATGCTTGCAACCCATCAATTGTGATTGGAGGAAGCCAAACATTTGGAAATATGGTAAATAAGCACTGTGTTTGAAATCTTTGATAATAGAAATATTTATTTAATAAGATAAATAAACAATCCGTCAAACAAAAATCATCATCTCAGTATTATTGGCATCATGCATCTCTGGAACTTTAATACAAGCAGAAAAGAGGGAGTCAGGTTGTCACAGCGAACGATCAATATACTTCACGTCTAACACACTAGAACTATATTAAGATACATCAGTGGCTGTTGGAGCCAAAGGCGATAGGAGATAGGTCATCATTCCGAGATCCAAGAATAGCTTGGACAAGAACACGGAGGTTATTGTTGAGATATATTTAGTATGATTTGTAGTCGATGAAACCATTTTAATAAGTGTAATAGCCTTCGATAATTCGTTTTTAGTTTGTTTGTCCTTGATTCTTGGAATGACCTGTCGCCTATTGACTAACCACTGTGGCTCCGCGGACGACCCTTTTTGAAATAGCTAGGCGTACATTACAACGGAATTAAATGGCATCTCAATTGTCAGTATTGTATAGAAATGGAGAAATGCGATTTCACACTTGTATATTTACAGTATTTAGCAGTATTTGACTTAAGAGGTACTAAAAGGAACCAGGAATCCAATGACATTTGAAGATGACTTTGCACATGCGTCTTTTCCTTAGCGGATGTATTACACGTATTTACATAGAGAGAGAAAAAAAGGAAACGAAGATAATATGAAGACAATAAAATTGAAAGCAAGCAATATAGCATAGCCATGAATTGAATACCGCGAAATGATGTTAATCTCATCACTAATGATAAAGGCAATGATGTTGACGCTGCTGATAAACGGTGTTCCTTTAGGTTGGTAAATAAATGAATTTCTACAATCTTATCAATACTTCCTAAAAAGTATAAGAGAAATGAGGGAAAAATAATCAGGCTTGTTGTTCGAGTGATGAAATACATCACCAAAAGAATAACATCAGTGAGTGATTTGAAAGAGAAAAACAGAACATTTTTTGACATTTTCACAGAGGAAGGAAATAACAATGGACAAAAATATCTTTCTATGAATAGCAAAAAGTGAATACAAGATAAAAGGAAATGAAGTATGATTATAGTTTAGTCATAAATATTTATATTACTTACATTTTCTAAATATTCTTTATTACTGATTAACTTGTGTATGTAAGAATACCATACGCAAAGGATCGAAAAAACCTGAATTCGTAGCTTCTAAAAAACACTCATGAGCATGATGCCTTAAGGCTTCGAAGCGTCGAGAATTTTAATTGTCATAAACTTTATGATTAAAAGGGAAAAAGAACATCGAAAAACATAGTTAATATTAACTATGAGGAAAAAAAAAAAAAAAAAGGAGAAGACTAAGAAATAAAAAGGAAAAACTAATTATGGATATTAAAACATGTATTGAAATCGTTCCATTGTTTTACCTACATTTTATGTGTTTTCGTCCAGGTCAAGGGAGCTATAGTGAATTCCCGATCGGCACTGATTCCTACGATTTAGGCCGCTGGCCCGGAAACGTGTTGTTTACAGAAATCCACAATCGTGCAGTTCTTTTTGAACATAACCACATATAATTACGAATTAAGATTATTCCCGACCACAGATTGAGAAAAACATAAAGACAAATGCATCATGTTTGAATGTATTATATGTGTAGGTGTTTACGTGGGCGTTCGAACATACAACAGGAAATGATCAAGGCAAAAACGAACATTCTCGGCACAAGCCGATTTTCTACTCATTTGTCTTTCACCGATGCCTTCAATAACAACCATGGATCGAATGGTTTCTGATTGGTTGATTACGAGGATAAAATCTGAGGAAATTGGATTTCTATCTGTTATAATTCTTATACTGCAATCGCACATTACTGACCAATACTGGATCAAATGAGGAAGAGGATAGTGTAAACGAAACGACTAAATCATTAGCTTTTATTTCACTGGGAAAAGAGAACATTCATAAAAAATAATTGAGAGACTAATTGACTCTTCCACATATTCTTGGGGGGAAAATAGCTTCCAAAAATAAGTACTATCGCAAATTGAAATATTGAAATTGGGAAAAAATCTCGAGTCTCAAACTTCAGCCTACAATCACTTTCCTTAACTTGACTGAATCATTAAATCAATCATAGTTACTGCTCAGAACTCTAGAACACTGAATTAATTCCCTAGTGAATTATTACACAGTCTTTTGACTGGTTGACGTACCACAAATGCCTGGACATAGATGATGACATTCCTAGTCTAGCCGGCTAGTAGTCCACTAATGTATTTTTTCTGCCACCATCAAAAGAACATTGAAGTTTGAATACAGCAAAAAGACAAAGTTTTTACAAAGTTATTTCAATTACATGTGACACTAACGAAAGTAGAACTTCAAAAAATGCCAAAAGAGAAAATTACCCTTGAGCATAAAACCACACTGACGACACATCTCAATTTTCGACATGAATTTTCCGGTATAAAGTCAGTTATAAAATTGTCAATCCTGTTAATTCTTCCAAAACGGAATGAAAACGAAATGAAGACAAGATTTAAAGAGAAAGCGTGGAAAGAGAATAAAATTCGGCTTTTTAAAATTAAGTCGGTAAATCAATCCTTGATTGAGCGGGGGGAAAATGAGGAGTTTTGAAAATAAGATTACAATGGCGTCGGTGGGGAACAATCTATGAACCTTAATACATAAATGGATTATTTGACTTTTGAAGACCATTTTGAACTAGAAAACAAATATTTAGAAACCTCAGTTATGTACTTATCGAAAACCATTGAAATCCTTTTAAAAGTAGAAAACTTTATTTTCATATTTCCAGATAAGTAGTATGAGAAAATGAATCAGAAAAAGGGACACGGATTTAAGGCTTTAATACTCGTGAGTTGAGCCACGAAACAACTTTAATTGTTATTTAAGAAACAATTCAGAATGAATTCGTGGGTAAAGGATACAAATATAAGCATGTTAATAAAACAAGCAAATCTAAATTTGATTTTGAAATAATTTTCTATGTTGGCAAATGTAGTTGACTAGTGCTTGATTTTTAAACATTCTATACTAAGGTTATTCTCTATCAAAGTATCTATCAAATACGCTGTGCTAAAGGATTATATAGAAAGGACGTTTTATGGCCTAAGGTAATGTGTTCTCATAGATTGTAGCACGTGCTTTCCTTTTTGAATTGAGAAGTTAATGCATTAGTCAAATCAAGCGAACTCCCTCGCACAAAATTAGAGGATTAAAAGAATAATATGCTTCAGTTGATGTACCGTTTAAAAATTCAGTTTTCCAAATTTCAAAGAAATTTAATAAAATAAAGTATGTAGGGATGTTTTTTGATGGAAAAGTCATGAATTTCTGTTCAAGTTTAGATTTTCAAATATTATTTGAAGCAGTCTAAGATATATGTCAGGTCTATGGAAACAGTTATTTGATCGAAGAAAAAATCGAAAAGAAAGAATTCGGGTTAAACTTATATTCGAAAATCAGCACTAGTGTATCTAGTTGATCATCAAGGCTGCATTTATTTATATAGATGTATATACATCGCTGTTGAAGTCTTACTAAAATACACCTTTATATACTATATCAGTGGTGTTTTCACACTAATCTCAAAAACGGCTTCTCGAAGTCCATTTAGTTACCACCAACCATAAAAATATACGAAAACACAGAGTTCAAAACGTAAAAGAAAACTCAGTTTGCATTAAATAAATTTCCAATTCACCCAACATTCATCAGTCGTGGAAATATTAAATTTATCAATAAAGGATTCGACACTTGAAGTCGCTTATTTTCATGTGTAATTTAAAAAGTCAAACCGTGTAAAACTATTGTTGGGATTTTTAATTAATGAAGTAAATTTCGTGAAAGCTTAGTGCTTCAATGACGGGTTTGTCAAATTTGAAAGAAAACCCTTTTTGCATCTACGTCATAAAATATACCAAAGTGAAAAAAGCTTACTTTTGATTTTCCAATCTGTCACACTAGACTTAGCAAAATGCGGTTGATTTTAAAATATATTTTGAAACTGTCAAATCTAGCGACACTATTTTTGAATAATTTTGCATTTAAATTTCTAAGCCATTTTTTGTAGTATCAAAAAAATTTAAGGTAAATCCTAAGGCATGCATTGAATGTTATAAGATTGAAAAATAAATGTTATTTTAAAACATACGCAAACAAATCTTACAGCCCTTACATTATTCTAACCAGTACACTAAAGCATACATCCAAGAAAAATTTAATTTATATCCAAACATGTGTTGTTTTCATTCTTATTATTATTTTACATCTAAGGAAAATGTTAACATTTTGGAATCTTAGAACTGTCAATGGTCAAAAAACCTCGTCGTCATTAAAAGATATTAGATTTCTGTTCTGGCCTGAATCGATTTTTTAGACTGAAATAAAGTTTAGTCTTACCGTAGTACAAGGGCATTGACGAAGACATTTGGCTCAAGAGCTTGATTTTTTCACCGCAGCAAAGTTATCGAACCATGTACATGCTTATGATGCCTAATTTTGCCGCTTCCTGACAGATCGATCTCCAATTTGCATATCAACTTAAATATCGAGAGAAAAAAAGCGGGGGCAGAGCGCAAGTCAGTTTAATCATATGCAGCGAAAGTGTTTTGTTATTGAGCAAACATAATTGGTTCTAGCCGATTTAGAATATTTTTCATTTATATTATTATCATTCTAATTTTTGACAGTGTAGCTAACATCTGTTTTATATGTGGTTAAATAAAATATTTAAGCAAAGTTAGACTTGAACTAAGTTGCCTGTTATCGCAAGTATCTGTCATCAAAAGGCTATAGCTTCGCGGCCATCTGATAAGCAAATTAATGTCTCACGCAATGAGATGAATGATGAACAGATGGTATCTGGGGACGAAGCTTGCATCGGGTGCTATCCAATTTCGCTAACGCCACGTGCTATCCGATTTCGCTAACGCTATGCGCTATCTCATATCGCTAACGCTAGCTTACGCAGTTTGTACGCTACACCAACGCTATTTGTTTTTACGCTATACTCTCGTTATGTCTCGGGCTACACGAAGTAGTACGGCCGTACTCTCTGCAGAAGACCGGCAGGAGATTATCCGGGAGGTTGTTCAAGCGGTTTTGGAGGCATCCTCTGCAAATGGGTCAGGAAACTCGTCCTCCTCGCCACCTTATTCTTCACAGCCTGCACTGCCAACTTCTTCCACCTCCGCAGTGGTTTCTGCTACGCAGGACGCTACAGGTACGTCTATTTTACCTGTACCTTCATTCGCCAGCACTTTTACCCTACCATCGCAGTCATTGGCTGACACGAGCGCTACGCTAGCTTTCTCAGCATCTGTGCCGAGCTCCGTCTCGTCGGTTTGGGCGCCATCATTGCCATCTATTTCGGCGGTCTTGCATCAGCCTTTTATCGTTGGCCCAGGTTGCTCTCCCGTTCCCGCAAAGCTGGTTACCCAGATCGTCAGTGGCAAGTTCGTCGACATGAGCGATCTCATTTCTCCTAACCTGGTGGAGACGGAAAACGAGCCCCAACTCTTCTTTGATGGTCGCATCGTTTTGACCTCTACGCCCAAGCGCCAGCGGCGAAAGGTAGAGGACATAATGACGTGGGTCGAGGCGTTCAGCATTTACTCGCTCGTGCTGACTTCTTATTTTCCCAATCGCTGGAAAGATCTTTTGCTCTACAAGCTGCTTATTCTGCGAACCTATCGCCAGTTTAGCGGCCGGGCTTGGCTGTCTTACGATAAGGCTTTTCGTGAGCACGCAGCAGCAAGCAAACTCACAGACTGGTCGCACATCAATAGCCAGCTCTACAGTTTCCACACCGCGGGATCTGTCCCACGCGCTCTCAGTGCTACAGCTGCTGAAGGAGCAGAACCCAAGGGCTCATCCAATAGCGACACCATATGCCGTTCTTGGAATCGGGGGCAGTGTTCTTCGCGTTATAGTGGCTGCCGCTTCGCACACAAGTGCTCTTCATGTTCTGGCCGCCATCGCTTGGTAGATTGCCCGAGTGGGACCGACGAGTCTTCGGAGTCCAAACGGAAATCCACGTTTGCCGAGTCGTCGGGGGAACTTCACAGGTCTAAGCGCCGCTAATCCAAGCACGCTAGTACTTTATGTTATACTTATGGTTCTTACAAAAAAACAAAAAAAAATGTTCCGTTTAATTTGTTCTTTAGCTTTAGCTATCTTGTATAGCACTCTATAATTTTCGCTCGTAATCTTGTCTAGACAGTTCAAGTGCATTTAGATTGTGTATTGTCAATTGTCTGGAACGTTTCAATGGTCTCGGGACATTTCGTTCCGTCGTTATTTCTTTTCTGCATGCTAGGCTTTATAAGAAACGCAGACAATGTCATTGGTATTTCATTGCATATGATATATATACATATATATATTACAAAAAAAAAAAAAAAAAAAACCTTTCGTGCTAGGACTTTTGTGTTATCTCTCTATGCTGTCATACCTTTTAGCGCGTTATATTTACAAAACCTTGATACAATCTTTTCGCGTAACCAGGCCCTTAATAAATTAGCTTTGCTGTCAGTCTGGCCTCTATGATTGGCTGCGGCGTTATTAGGACAATTAAGCCGTCTTCTAGCTGTCTCTGTAGGTCCCTTTGTATGCTATCGCAACAGCATTTCACGCTTTACGTCGGGACCCTCTTACGCGTTTATTTTGCTAATTTTTCGTTCTTTTCGAGTCCCGCGTTATCGCCAGAGTGGGTCCTCCCCCTCCCATAGCATATACTTTACTCTCGATATATTATGTTTATGTGCATGTAATTTTACCCCGTCTAAGTTCCTATCTAGGGTAATTAGCTTTACTCGTCGTTTATCGCCTCACGTATCTCTTTTTAAGTCGTGTGAGCAGTTCGGAACATCTGCCGGTCACTATTATTTTCACGGTCGTATTGTATCTTCTTTCAGCTATGCTTGACCTCCCGTTGGTATCTGACGTCACGCCCCTTAGTGTTGAGTGGTTTTCCCAAGAGTTGCTATCACACCCAGACCAGATTGAAGTGGCTTATGTTTTAAGTGGGATTCGATATGGTTTCAAAGTTGGATTCCAAAGTCAACTCAGCTCTTTAAGATCGGCCAAGAGTAACAAGGAAACCGCTATCCACAACCCTCAGGTGATTGATTCGTATCTGCAAAACGAGGTCAGGTCGAACAGGGTCGCGGGCCCCTTCTCCGAACCTCCCCTTCCTGACCTGCACGTCAGCAGCTTTGGGGTGATACCTAAGCGTGGCCAGCCTGGAAAATGGAGGCTCATAGTCGACCTTTCATCTCCCAGGGGACTTAGCGTGAACGATGGTATCGACCGCGAGGCTTTTACCCTTCAGTATGTCAGGGTTGATCAAATCATTCGGATGATCTCTAGCCTTGGTACCGGAGCACTGATGGCAAAGTTCGACGTCGAATCGGCCTACCGTAATATTCCGGTTCATCCTTCTGACAGGTACCTTCTCGGTATGAAGTGGCGCGGAAAGTATTACGTTGACTTAGCGTTACCTTTTGGTCTTCGATCAGCCCCGTTTATTTTCAATGCGGTAGCCTCGATGATAGAGTGGATTTTGGTGAACAATTACCAAGTTAGCAATCTCGTTCATTATCTTGATGATTTTATCATGGCGGGCCCTCCTAACACTGACGCCTGCGCAGTTAATCTAGCTAAGTCACGTCAAGTATGCCGCACTCTAGGTGTTCCGCTACATCCCGACAAATGCATAGGCCCTGATACTACCCTGGTTGTTTTAGGCATCGAATTGGACTCAGTGAACCAAATTGCTCGTTTGCCAGCAGATAAGTTATGCAACCTTAAACTGTTGATTGCTACCTGGCGGTCGCGACGCTGGTGTAATAGACATCACCTAGAATCGTTGATTGGCCACCTCCACCACGCAGCGAAGGTGGTGTGGCCTGGTCGCACGTTTATACGGCGCATGATTGACCGGCTAGGCTGTTTCCGCAAGCGAGACCATCCTATACGTCTGAATTGCGAGTTCCATCGCGACTTAGACTGGTGGCACCAGTTCCTCTCTACGTGGCACGGGGTTTCTTTTTGGCTGTATCCTGGTATCCCAGTCGTAGGCGATACCCAGGTGGTATCGGACGCCTCAGGAGCAATTGGTTATGGAGCTTTTCTGGACCAAGCGTGGTTCAACGGTGTCTGGTTGGAGAAGCAGGGTTCTCAATCTATTGCATATAAGGAACTCTTTCCGATCGTTCTAGCCGCGCATGTGTGGGGCCATCGGTGGTCCAAAAAGCATGTCATCTTTCGTTCCGACAACGAGGCTGTGGTGTTCATGCTGAACGGCAGGACTTCTAAAGTCCCCGACCTGATGCGGCTGTTGCGCAGTCTGTTGCTAGCGGCAGCGCGCTTTAACTTTTCCTTTTCGTCGCTCCACATACCCGGCGTCCACAATGCAATCGCTGATGCCTTATCCCGTTTTCGTTGGCAGGAGTTCAGGCGTTTGGCTCCTTCAGCACACCGATCCCCAACTCCAATTCCGCATCAGCTTCTTCTCAACTTGACCAGTCCACTCTAAAGAAACAGTGTCAGGAATTCCTCCTAAATGGCCGGGCTCCCACCACACGTCGCACTTACGCGTCTGCTCAGCGTAAATTTATTGATTTTTGCCATCAGCTTGGCAAAGTTCCTGTCTTACCTGCAGATGAGAGAACTTTATGTCTTTTTGTAACGTTTCTGGCACAGTCGCTTCAGCATCGGTCTATTAAAGTCTACCTGTCAGCGGTTCGGGCCCTTCACATCGAGCAGGGTCACGCAGATCCATTGGTAAATTGTCCGCGGCTGCATCAAGTCTTTCGGGGCATTAAACGTTCCCAAGGGTCCCAGTTTTCACAGCGTCTACCGATTACCGACGCTCTCATGCTCACCATTTTCAAGGCCCTGGATATTGACTCGTTTGACCATGCCATGTTTTGGTCGTCATGTACGCTCGCATACTTTGGTTTCCTGCGATCGGCAGAGTTTACGGTCTCCAGCTTGGCCAGTTTCGACCCCACCATTCACCTGCAGGTCTCGGACTTGTCGTTTGATAATTTGGACCGACCATCGTGCTTACGGGTATGGATCAAAGCATCCAAAACCGATCCTTTCCGCGCAGGGTGCTATGTTCACATTGGTTGTGGCGTCTCCCCACTGTGTGCGGTGACTGCAATGTCCGCTTTTCTGCATAAAAGAGGAAATGCTTCAGGTCCACTATTCTTATTAAAGAATGGCCAACCATTGTCTCGAGAGTTGCTGACGTCGTGGCTGAGGGATATTTTCGCTGGTGCGGGAGTGACTGGTAATTTTTCCAGCCATAGCTTCAGGATTGGAGCCGCCACAGTTGCAGCGCGCAACGGTGTTCCAGATCACATGATCCAAACCCTTGGCAGATGGACTAGTAATGCTTATCAAAGTTATATCCGGACACCTACAGAATCCTTAGCCTCGATCTCGCGCTATCTTTCTCAAGCTTAATTTCCTGGAGTGACCTTAGTTTGGGTTGGTGCTTGGATCATTGTGGTGGGAGGCCCTTCTTCCTGTTCCTCCTCTCCAAGCACCTTGGAGAATCATTTGGAGGTGATAGGGTTGCCATAGTAACCGCTGACCTCCGCCGAGTTCCCGAGGCTCCTCCCACCCAAGCACCAACGCCAAGCTCATCTACGTGTGATGAGTTTAAATGTGGTTAAATAAAATATTTAAGCAAAGTTAGACTTGAACTAAGTTGCCTGTTATCGCAAGTATCTGTCATCAAAAGGCTATAGCTTCGCGGCCATCTGATAAGCAAATTAATGTCTCACGCAATGAGATGAATGATGAACAGATGGTATCTGGGGACGAAGCTTGCATCGGGTGCTATCCAATTTCGCTAACGCCACGTGCTATCCGATTTCGCTAACGCTATGCGCTATCTCATATCGCTAACGCTAGCTTACGCAGTTTGTACGCTACACCAACGCTATTTGTTTTCCCACCCACCCTCCACTAAGGTAAGTATAGGTAAGTATTCCCCTGCCAAGTCAGTGTGACGGTGCTAGGTGGGAGGTGATAGGGTTGCCATAGTAACCGCTGACCTCCGCCGAGTTCCCGAGGCTCCTCCCACCCAAGCACCAACGCCAAGCTCATCTACGTGTGATGAGTTTAACTTTCGGAACTAAGTTTCTTTTGTTACTTCGCAATAGCAACCATTAATAATTGACATACATCTACAGCGTTTTAAACAATATTGCAGATCTCGTTGATTTCATAGCTTTAGTCTTAAATAACAACCTTTAAAGTCAGAGGGCGTCCATTTAGCTTTTTCGTGAGAATAATAAGTTCGTAACAGAAGGATTTTAAAGAACATGTTACTGTAAAGAACCCTAAGGGCAGCTTGGCGTGCGTTTTGTTTTTAACACAAAAACTGGCGCGAATGTGCCAATGACGTCATAATGAGACTGCGCTTTGGTTAGGTAAATTCCTTTGTACCTTTAAGATAATAAAAAATAGTATTGAAGATCAGTTTAACACTGAAAAACGCCCAAAGTTGCTATTACGCAAGGACGTAGTAGACCACAGAATTGTTTAACGTTTTCTCATTACTTCCACCCGCATGGTGGTTAGAGCGGCTTTGCCTGATCCATTTTCTCAAATGAATGTGGTCTGAACGGGCTGAAAAGGTGGGATGATGGCTTTTTATCTTCCAGAAAAATATCAATAAATCAAATATTCTTACGTTCTCTTAAGCCCCGTTTACACTAGCGATTTTAGCGGCGATTTTTGCTGCAATTTTTTTGCGATTTTGTCCATAATAATTAATGGTTAAGAATTTACTTGTAAAGTACCCTCGAATCGAGTTTTGAAGTGTCTTTTGATTTTGCATGCAACCGATAAACGTTAATCTTTTTTAGAAAAAAGGTATTGAAAAGAAAAAAAAAAATCAAAATTCTTTTTATCATACATGCTCATTTTGTCATGTCAGATAGGTCGCGCTTTTTAGAAGCTCGAAGGGAGACTGGTGAGGGCCTTCGTGGTACGTTCATATTATTGAGGGACTAAATTTGGGACGGCATCGAAAAGCTCCTCATTTGTCTAACGCAAGAAATAGAGTTCAACGGTTGGCACTCTCAAAGCGTAAACTCGGGCTTGTTTTTTGGCTCTAAACAAGCTAAGGCGTATTTCACGGGTTTATGAAAACCACTTAAACCTTCCTCAATATAACATCGCATGGAGCCGGGCCGAATAGTTAACAATGAATTAATTATTTTTACGAGTCTTCTCGAAGTTTTCACATAATTCCATTTTCAAAAAAAATCTTTATTGAGGCAACCGGCATCACGAAGTGATTTACAGTGTTTTTTTTAGACCTATTGTTAATTTAAAGCGACGCGCGCGAACAAGAAAACTTAGTTACGCATTGTACCCTGTTACTTCGCGGTTCGTAATAGATATGTAGGTTTTATTTTGAAATGAAAGCTGAAAATCAATTTTTAATCGGTCTAGTAACGTCGCTTCAGCCATTTTCCCTGCATTTGAATCTCCCGCCAATGGTTCACCGCATTCTTAGACCTTAATGAGATGCCAAAATCAATTTGTCCACTCATTCTTATCATTTTAATACAACGGGCAGACCACAGGAGCCCGCGTTATAAGTGAATACTCCAGTTTCGAGTCCTAAGGTGGTGTTACTCGGGCCAACTTGCAACCCCGATTTTTCGCGCAACGCTGTTGCACGAAAAATCGTTGCCGTGTAACATAGCGCCGAGGACGATTTTTCGCGCAATATTTCACTCTGCAACACGTTGCAAGTTTTTGATCCGGCTTCAAAAACTTGCAACGCAAGATGACAAATTTGCAGCAAATCAGTGTATGTAACATGTCCATCGCCGATTTGAGGCGCAACTTTGCTCATGAAAGCGTTTTTGTAAACAAACAAAATGGCGGCTGCTGTTCAACAGGACGTAGTGGAGCAATTGGGTCTTGAAGGAGTGCAGCAAATTCAAGAAGTGTCCAAACTGAAGGAAACAGAGAAAATTAAGCTTTTGCAGTTGATAAAAGTATCAAATTTGCGCGGTGAATGTATTCTTCGTTTGCATTACGTCATCGCGGCCATGTTGGTGCCATTTAACAAAAGATTTCTCATTAGCATCCATTGTTAACGGTACCACAATGGCCGCCATGTTTTTGTCTTTTAACTCTCTTGGGAATGCTTGCAACCCATCAATATCCCTCTCAAAAACATGACAACTAAGCAAAAGGTATTTTAAAAACCGTAGTTTCACTGAAAACAGGGTAGCAAGAAGACAAAAACACAAACAGATCGTTGATTCATATCTATCTTTTAATATCATTATTTCATATACAGATAAGATATGAACAAGATAATACATATCGCAATAATTATTATATCTTTTATATCTGTTCAATAGATATGCAACAATAAATTGATTGATTTAACTTTAATTTTAATTCTAACATATTAATTTTGATATTATTGTCATAATTATC
Source organism: Actinia tenebrosa (assembly GCF_029948245.1). Taxonomy (NCBI): domain Eukaryota; kingdom Metazoa; phylum Cnidaria; class Anthozoa; order Actiniaria; family Actiniidae; genus Actinia; species Actinia tenebrosa. Next base: position 9,009,091 of record NW_028292570.1, read on the forward strand.
ATTATCTATCGTATATCGGGTTCACCAAATTACATTTCCCACCTGATCAGGATGCTTTACGTAATGAATTAGCTGGTATTTCTATTGATACCGTAAATCGCAGGAAGTAAATGCCAAACGGGATAATCTTGTTTAGATTGTATACCATATATTCGTGAAAAACCTCGTAAGAAATTGCACAAATTAGTAAGTTCAGTAGACCTCAGTAGACCGTAGACCTACGAAACTTTGCACTAATTAGTATAATTTTGTTAGCTAACTTTTTCAAGGATATATGGTATGCAATCTATCATGCATTTTAGCTTATCCAATTCCCTATAGCTTTGCTTGAAATTTAACTGTTTTTTTTTTTGCTAGTCGTTGGTGGAAAATGATCACGTGACCTAAGTTCTGCCAATAACAGCAATGTTGTCAAGGTGATTAAATCACATAAACAAAAGTTAAATATAACCAAAGAAGAGTTTACATTGTTCCATTCAAAGCATCTACAACATCTTATCATGTTGGGCGGATCCAAGATTTTCATGTGGGGTGATTCGAAATGGCGAACCGAACCGAAAAAATAACTGTCGTTTGGCGAACCAAAGAACGAATTTTCCCCCCTGTTTTCTAGTTAGGGGTTCAAACTCGTCCTTTAGGGCGTTGGTTCAATAAACCAAGATAATTTAATTAGAAGGTTTATAGTTGTCATTTAGACGATTTGATCGTGGTTTAGAGGATTTATAGTTCCGACTCAGACAATAGCGAACCAATAGTTTTTCCAGTGGAATTGAAATCTTGTCCCACAAACAACTACACAGTATCTGGTTTAATGAGTACTACAAGGATTACGAGAAAATTTTCTATTCTTTTCGCAGGACAGTAAACTATTGAAATAATCTACAATCAGTTATCCGAGTTTTAAATTTTGAGATATTCTAGATTATTCGTTAAGCTTGTGGGAAATAACGGTAACTAAGGGGAGTCGGAAGTGTGAATCCTCTCAGGATACGTCCATGATGTAAGACTAGTAGCGAGCGATTTGCAGCACAATAAAATAGAGAACAGTAATTTTTAGTAGAGTCATACAACGTACCTAGTAAACCCAAATGGCGGAAAATTGAATTATTTTAAATAAATTTATATTTTGATAAATAAATGAATTGACAGACCCGGAAACTTTTTTGGAAATGATGAAATAACGGACCAGATTTTAACAGAAGCTTATTATTTATGTTAACGTACCTTGTTGTAAAACCAAAAATTTCCTGTTACCAATAAATTTCTCAAAGAAGATTTACTTTAGAAAAGGAAAAGACAAATCGAGAAAAAGCGCGCCAAATGGGCAGGCGTTCTCGGAGAAACGCGCGCCGTATTCATTTGGCGGGAAAATTCATAAATAAAATAATTAGGGTGTGTGAAATAAAAAATAGCTAATTTTGATGACTACAAGTATATTCTTATCAATTATTTCAAGGAAAATAGAGAAAAGGCTATAATAGTCTTATGTACACAAATTATAAGAACTTATTTTCCCGCCATAAACTGACTAACGATAATTTAATATTTAGTTCAATCTTAAAAATAATACTCCCTTAACATACCACATTCTTGTTAAATTCATGGATAATATTTTATATATTTAATAGCACATTTAACATTTTTTCCTACTTTGGTTCCTACATACTACGACATTCATTCATCTATTATGTAAAATATGTAAAATAATTCTGAATACTCTTCTGCAATAAAATAAACGACTGACGTATTTATAATAGTATATATATTTATATTATGATAATAATAATTTCAATAATAATCATAGAAATTTGTAAAATATTTGGTTGACCACAACTAAAACGAAATCAAAGTGTTTTTGTTGATACAAATGATTTCGTAAATGTTAAAAAAAAACCTGAATGTTACTAGGCTTTCTAAGGAAGTCGGGCCCGATTACTTATTAAAATATAATTTGATTTATAAATACAGCTCTTCGAACAACTAGAATATATAATTAATGAAAGAGTAGTTTTTGCTCGAACAGAATTGTAAATTAAAACACGAAACATTTTATGAATCGGAAAAAAGATATTACACTGAGGACACTGTCAACACTTCGGGTTTTTTTAAGTTATTTTTTCCTGAACTTTTTAATGTTTCAAACCCTCTCAAAATGAAGCACTGAGTTCAAATACACCGAGTGATCAAAAAATCTTATTTCCAGTCGATTAGCTCAAGGGGTGATTTACATTACACATTTAAAAAAGTGACAAAAAACTCGAAGTGTTGATTGTTCCAGTGTCCCCACTGTAAAAACGGTATTTCGGAGCGATAACGAAATAAATAAGAATCGATTGACACCAACATAAGTGTAGTCAGGCAGACTCAAACCTTAAAATCTGCTAATGATGCCTTGACGTCCTTGATGAGTGAGGTATTATCGACAGGGTTTTTAAGGATCCGTTCTTGTAGGACTTCAATGTATCGATCCACAGAGTCAAAGTTTAACTTGATATCCATGTCAGGGATCTCAATATTAGAAAGACTGGCAATGAATCTAGACTGGAGTACCGCAAGTTTCGTCGCTAGGACCCCATTGCTGTGCCTGTCTTGAGAGGTGTCGTTTTTGGTAGCGTTTAGTTTCTTTTCCATTCTCAATACTTCCTTTTCTATTTCTTCATTCACTCTCTCCGAGTCTTCAATGGAAGATCGAAGCACGTCGATTTCTTTATCAAGCTGACGAATTTCATCGTATTCTTTTTGTCCTAACCGGTGAATAAAACAAACTCGATTAGTCAGTGTGTACTGAGCTTAGCATCAAATATCATTGTATGGTTTGGGTGCAACCCAGTTGAACGGACAGTATGCCACAAGTTGAAGATAGTATGCCAAACTCAAGACAGAAGTCTAGTTGACGAAATTTTGTGGTCGTCGGTGATCATACGTGAGACTGACCTTGATGAGGATCTAAGTCTAAACTTGGATAGAACTTTATCAGCTCTTTAGTATTCTTTATATGAAGAATACTATTGAAGAAGACTTAGCACTAAAAGCAGGTTAAACGTGAATGGACCTTGCTTGAAAATCTTGTACAAGGTAGGACAGAAAGACAAGCAAGACCAAAAACCACCTTGCACAACCAACTAGGAAAAGTGGATAATACACCCTAGCTGTCGATAAAATGTGCATCAAGTGACGATGGTAGGCTTAATTTATTTCATTACCTCTTCCTGATCTGAGTTTGACAATGTTATTTTTCTCCTCGATCTTTCGCGCATGCGCCTGGGCCTGAGCGAAGAGCTTTGACTCAGCTTCTTGTCGCATTAAGACCTTTTTCTCTGCTGGTGAAACCATGGGACACCCTGATAAACTGCGAGGGAACAAACACTATGTGTTATACACTATTACAACATGACAGATATTACAACACCGATGAAATGTCAAGATTTGCAACGAAAATATTGCTATTGAGTTAAGTTCATTTTAACTGATTCATAAAGCATTGACAAGTTTTCATATCGTGCGAGGACCGGTTAGAAACTGGACAATCATGATAACGATGCCATAAACTCCTCCATTTCCCAGTGATTTTTGTTCATTCGGACAAAATCGGGCTGCATTTGTCGAGCTCATGGTATCATACTACTACACATATTAAGAATGTTTACTCTATCTTGCTGGTCAGCAGTTGTCCAGTATTCCCAGTCCTCCCACTCGATATGAAACTTGGCAGTGCTACGCAGTGAATGGGTGATCTTGACATCAGTTACAAATATTGCAACCAATGGATTATAAATGACAAATATGGTTCAGTAATAAAAATAAAGGTAATGTTTTATGAATAGACACATCAGTCTGTAATATTAGAGGAACATTGATGTTTCATTCTCCTGTTGGAGTGTTCATATTTAATCGAGGAGAGAGGCCCTGTAGGTTTGTCAGGAAATATTTATATATCTCTGTAATATTCGACGCGGAGTAACAATGACATTACATTCTCCTGTTGGAGTTTAAAATCGATGAGGGAGGGCCTGTAGGTTTGCGAGGGATTAGTTATATATCTCTGTAATTTCGACGCGGAGTAACAATGACATTACATTCTCCTGTTGGAGTTTTAATCGATGAGGGAGGGCCTGTAGGTTTGCGAGGAAATATTTATCTATCTCGATTCTATATATCTAGTCGTTTACGAAAATATGACTTTCCCTTCGAAACGTTAATCTTTTGCATCAACTCTTTTAAGTACCGGTTGGCCTCCCCCCCACGCGATAAAACATCAACGGTCCCTAATGACAAAAAGATACGAACACATAGAAAGCTGAATGAAGTGATTACCAATACATGGATTAGAAGGAAAGAAAGGTTAGCCTGAGTAAAGATATCAATATGTACTAACAATGTTTGCTTGTCATGGTTAGATGGACGTAGAGGATGATCATGATTAGTTAAGTCCCTTGGTTATCACGTGATGTGGGTTAAGAGCAGAGGATCATGGGTATTTGTACCTTCTATGTGAAACTGAACTGACCACTGGAGTGTCCTGAACCATCACATCCTGGTGTGGGACACCTGTGGGTTTGTAAATAATGATATATATATTTGACATCAATCGAATGACTGAATCAATTTAAAAGGTGTGTAGGCTGTATTGCACTTGACTCTCACCTCTGGGGTCTCAGGTTCGATTCCTGGACTCAGTATCACAAGAGTAGAGTTTGTTAGGTCTCATCTTTAATTCGAGGGGTTTTCTCCTTTTCTCCGTTTTTCCCTCTCAACAAAACTAAAACAAGCTAAATTACAATTCCCAGAATTGAAAACTTGATAATGAGTTGGCAAAAATTGAATGAGACGAAAAGGGGAAAAGAAATCTATTTCACTTGTAAGGAAATTGTCTGGAAAAATGAAGTGAAATACTTACGTTGGTCCAATCTTATCAGCTCCCACCAAGGCTACCTTGCCAGCTGAAAAAAGAGGTATGAACAATCATTAGTCTGAGAGTGAGATCTTTCTTGATTTCTTCAAAAAATACCACATCATGGTTTACTTCTGCACTTCACCTTAGGGTGGTCCAGGGAGTGGCAAGGGGTACGGCTTAAGGGGGGGGGGGGGCAGGGAGTGGCAAGGGGTGCGGCCCCTCTCCTAAAATCCATGTTTATATTTTATTATTTTTGATACGGAAAGGCCTAAAAAGGGAGAGAACTCATATACATACACTAATTGAAAAAAACGTAGTAGGGTTCGAGAAGGGTCATGTTGATCGAAGCTAAGACCGAAAAGGATTTGGGTACTCCGAAATGTGTATTATATTGCATATAGACATGTAAAAATGCACAGTAGAGCAAAGTCCGGTCGACCTAGATTAACAAGTGTTTTTTAAAACTCAACTATAAAGTAGGGAGACTAGTGTCAGCCATACAAACGATGGTCTAAGTGCAAGAGTTTCAATCCATACTTACTTGGATCGGTCCACTAGCAGCAAGCTTGGTGGCAAGGAGGACACCCAGACAAATAAACAAAAAAGAAAATAAATCATCACCAACATTATGATAACCATGAATCAGCGTCTATTCTAATGCAATTAACCAAAATCTTCGTAATTATCATCATTTCAATCCACATTCTCATATTAACATTTTTGCATGTCTTACCTTCTGTGTGAGGTGTAACTATTTCCAGTGATGACTGAATCCATCACATCCAATTGTTGGACACCTGACAATCTTCAATTAGATTAGAGAACCAACTAAACGGATCACATGACCAGGCATTTACTGATCATTGCTTCATTTTCCTTGCATCCCACTTTTTTAATGAACTTTGCGCAGTTTCTTTACTTAATCTCTGATATCACTTTCCCTCAATTCCCCTAAAATCTTGGGAATGCTATAGGGGTGGTTTAAAAATATTACTGTAGTTGGTATTATACGTTTGCTACATAGTAGAGTTGTGCTTACTTCACTTCTTGACTTTTCGTGTTGAGAAAGCTTCTGCAGCCAAAGGGCAACCAGACAGGCTGTCTACGACAAAACAAAAGCAAGTTAAAGCCACCGATACCCGCTGCAATTGTCGCTATCGTAAGAACATTTCATCATCTATAATTAATTCACACGACAACGTTGACGGCAAAGATTTTCGCACGAAAAAATATTGCAGAAAAAACAAGTTCAATTTGAAGCTTTTTTTCTGGCAACTTTTGCAAATTGCACGCCTAAAAAAAATAAAACTGAAGATTGCAGCGTCTATCACCAATGCTCACTCGCATGCAATAATCCATTCGGACTAGCCCAAGGATTTTATAACTGATGACGTTTTTTTTCCTCTCCCGCAGATTATTATGACGATGCACTTTTCGCTGCAACAAAAATCTGAAATTAATTTTTCCAGCGGTCGAAACATTTCAAAATTGAACACTGTATCGTAGGCGCCACCGTGTTTCCCATATCAATTCAATAAATCTCATTTCTTATCGAAGCCTATTCAGTGCAACAGTTTAACTTCCTCCCACGCACAAGCCACACAGAAAAGATCTCAGATGCAGCGCCGTTTTTTTAAGCTATAGTAAATGAAAATTTAAAGTTGGATCTAGAATAAATCATTAATTTTTTGCCCATTTTAATAGGGCTTAGTCCTCCCCTTAAATACTGCTCTTGGCATGGCTGCGTACTTAATAGGTCGAAAATGTTAAAAACCAATACATTGCTAGGAATTATTGCAAGACTGACCTCCTGTGAGGCGTACTGGCCTGATACAATGCCCCGTGGCCATCACAAAGATCCTGGGGTATGACACCTAAGATACCACCATGAAACATCACATTAAACCGAAGCAATAACACCATCAAACATATCGACATAAACAATAGCTCAACGGTGGATGTCTATTTAATGTATGAGAATTAAAGTGTACGACTTTGAAACCGAGAGGATAATGGATAGACCCCCCCGTTTTCCCATTTTTTATATCACTGTCTCTTGAATAAGATTCTCGTTTGAGTTGCATTTACTTTCATGTGTCTTCCTCGTGCGCACGGATTTTCATGCATCGTGCATGAGGATCGTCAAGAAAAAACTCCTTAGACTACGTGACTTTGAGAACTTTCTCACGTAACTTTTTTTTTTTGCAAAAGTAAAAACCACGAGACGTTCACGATTTTTTACGTATTAACGCACCTATGAGGACTTTTCCATCCCGCAAGTCCTTTTCCCTTGATTGTTAAGATGATAACCAGATCCAGGAATATGGCTCTAACAGGCGTTCCGAAAGTTCCGAAGAACGAACTAGTACCGAACTTTTCTCATAATGT